>NC_088355.1:33407500-33475000 GCF_036884655.1 Musa acuminata AAA Group
ATATGATTGGATTCTGATTACCATTATCGATCAATAAAAAGAAAGTTCAAATATAATAAATTTCTTTAACAGATAAGTCTAACGAGAGAGACTCTCCTAATTACTTATCATAAACCCTCTACTTTTATCTATAAATAGATAAAATCTCTTAAGAACTACGTGATGATTACGTGAAGTCATTAAGAGATTATAAATATTCTCTCATTTCTCATTTATCCTTAATCCGAGTTTAGTCTTTTTATAGATCGACATACGTGAGTTTTGAATTCAATGATAATACATTTACATATCAAATAAGATACACATTGTATTTTTAATCTGGTCTGAATTTTTTATAATAAATTTTTATAATAATAATATATTATAAATTTTATACATACAACACCAAATCCCCCACACGTAGAACAATAGCAGATGACATAAGCAACACCGGACATGCATGCGAGACCCAGATGACACCACGCAGGTCTGAGCCACCCGCTGCCGAAACTTCTCCGGCCTCGAAGCTGCTCACTGCCTCGCCACTTTTGGAAAAGAAGAGCTACAGTGTTCGAGCCTTTGTTTGTGTGCCGTCGACATCCATCCACCCTGTATCAACCCCTCTCAGGAGGAGGTGCAGCTCGAGGCAGCTGCTCACCTTCACCAGGAAACAAAAAGGCAGAGCGGAGATGGCCACAAATGATGCCCAAAAGCTACGCAGGAAGGACTCTTCCTGCTGTGCAACCAGTCACTGATTAGAGTGGACGTGTCGGTATTGGTTTCCAGAACTTTTATATATTTATTTATGAGGTAAATTATACATCATCAGTGTTGCCGTCTATTGTTATCTTGGAGTGAGTAGATAAGTTCGATTTGATTCAGATTCGATCAAAAATAATGATGGTTGTTCTACTTGAAAATGACAAGAAGAAAAATTCTTCTTTTTCGGAATGCCTTTTATGAGTCTAGATATATCACTTAAAATAAATTAGTTTTTTTATTTATTTTAATATTAGTTTTTTTTAATAATGCTTTGAAAAACATTAATGCTTGGAGAGTCTTCCTAAAAACGATTTGAATATTAGTATGATTTCTTTTACAAGTCTTTCTCGTTCTCATACATATCCTTCTTAGAATTCCACAGATGGTTGAGTTTCTAAGTTGTATGATAACATCAAATATCCCTTACTTGATTGATAAACTTTGCTACAGAAGACCTTGATTAAGGTCGTCATACAAAAGAGCTAAAAGATCATAAGGGAAGGAATCCGTCCATTGTGAGCTTGATTTTTCTGATCCAACCTTGTTGCAGCCTAATTGGCTGCTTGATTATTATATTCACGATAACAATGAAGCATGACGTTGGGCGAGAAGTATTAATTTTTTTTATGATAATGAAATAGAAAGATAAAAGAAAAGAAAAAATACATAGAAAAAGAACCAACTCCCAAGATGAAAAGAAATATAGTTCAGGAGATGAAAAAAAATGATTCATTAATTCATCTCTCATCGATATATTGCAATGTTATATAGCTTATTTTTACACCCTAAGTATAGAAAGAAAAAATATATATAAAAGTAAACTACTTATAATTACATCAAATCATATATATGATTTGATCTTCGAAGATAATATTCTTGATTCATATGCTTTCATTTTTGTAGAGATCAACTTTCGTAAAATCTTTCACGAGGATTTGAAATTTTCAATCACAATCATAATTTAATTTAATTTTTTCTTAAATAAACTAAAAAATTAGATCAAAATGATTTAGTATATTATAATGTGGCAACTTATGACCTGTTAGTTTTATTTAAATAAAAGATGAATAAGAATGATTCTGCGTCATAATAAATTTTTGATGTTGCTAATACTGATACCATATACTCCACGATTATTCTGATTTCTTGGTTAGTATATGTCATGGAGCAGCAGTGAGCCACGAACCCTGGTTATCTTTAATTTTGTCTATTTCACTTTATTTCTCTCTTAACATTTGTTTTTGGCCTCAAACGACCGACCATAGGAAACCTCTACAAAATATCATAAACAAACCCAATACCTTCGCATTGCCATTGCCCTTTTGGCCATCATCATTTGCGTAACTCTAGTCACATCCTCCGGCAATCATTAACCCGACGTAGAACTCAAAGCGAGAGACTGTTCAAAAGAACCACACACACAGTAAGGATCCTGGAATTAATTGCTCATGGTGAGTGAGTGGCCCAGGCTTTGTTGGATCGGCCACTGTTGCCGAGCCTCACACCAAGGAATCTTGCCCAACTGGATGGACTACTACCGCACGTAGAACTGGTACAGGCAGTGGGCGCCCCCTCTCACTCCCCTTGTGCTGTGGAGAACAGGGACGAGACGTCCACCCTGATGAGCTTATCCTGTTGCTGCAGACAATGGAAGGGCCTCCCTTTTAATCTCACAATCATCAACCCCCAGCCATCGAGTAACACTTGTTGCCTTCCATGTCCCACACGGCGCACCACAGTGCGCCAAAAGCTACACGAAGGCCGGCTTTTTCTTTCGAGGATGGCTACTCAATGGCTGTACAGCGACGAAGGTAAACCCTATCCCTACGTTGACCCACACAGAGCACAGCGAAGACATCGAGAAGACGATTCATCATAAAGCTGATGTTTTCCTGAGTTAGAAGCAGTACTGCATACATACAATTACAGCCGTAAGAGAAAATATATGGCGACGAATACAGGCATAGCGAAGGGCCCAAAACACTACCGAGCGATCTCGGCGTGCAGGGTGGAGTTTAGTCCCATCTGCTCCATCTCCCAGCTGAGTTTGGCGGCTACGGCGTCCTCCACGGGTACGTATTCCTGCTTCGACAGGTGGTGTCAAGATCGAGGACGTAAAGGAGTAGGGAATGAGACATACAGACCCACCTAAATGGAGGTTCACATGAGAACAATACAAAGAGCGAGAGCTAGAGATGTACTGCAACAGTACCTCGAGCTTTTGGACGAGGTCCTTGGCGTTGGGGGCGGAGACGAAGATGTGGCGCTGATATGGCTGGATGAAGCCATCCTCCACGGCCTTGTCGATGAAGGCGAGCAGGGAGTTGTAGTAACCATCCACGTTGAGCAATCCCACCTTCACCAGCACAGTCGCCGAGCTTTGTCATGGAAGTAATAATGGTGGGGAGGGGGGGTTTGGATCAATGGAGAGGGCTTACAGGCTTGTTGTGGATGCCGAGCTGCGCCCAGGTGATGACCTCCAGCAGCTCCTCCAGGGTTCCATACCCACCTAAAGGACGACGGAGATGGAGTGAGATAAGACCCGACAGTGGTGGGTAAGCGAAAGGACTTGGATGGGGAAAGGTCGGACCGGGCAGGGCGATGAAGGCGTCGGAGTGGCGGGCCATTTCGGCCTTGCGCTGGTGCATGCTGGCCACCGGCTTCACCTCCCCGAACGTCTCCCCTGTAATCTGATCCACATGCAAACGCCAGAAACAGTTAATACAGGCATGGAGGCTAGCAAGGTGACGAAAGTGAGATTGAAGCAAGCACGACGACCTCCTTGGACATCAGTGTCCTCGGGATGATCCTGTAAGATGAGAGGACACGTCAGAGAAGCAATGTTGGGTGCGAGAGAGATCGAGAGAGTTGCAAGTCTGTGCTGACCCGATGACATGGCCGCCACCAGAATGAACAGCTTCAGAGACGAGACCCATCAGCCCCACGCTGCCGCCTCCATACACCAGATCGACCTTCCTCGCCACCTGAACTCGAACGCGAGTCAAGTTCCATCAGCAGCTGCATGCGCTCGGCTCGCAGAGGGAGGAAGGAAGGAAGAGAAGGAAAGGGTCACCACTTACCAGCTCCTTCCCGAGCTCCACGGCAGCATCTTGGTAACAGTGCCTCTTGCCTGTGCTGCTCCCACAGAAGACGCACATCCTCTTGAACCTTGAATTTCCCACCTTGACCGCCTCCATCTCCCGCCTCTCTTTTACTCCCCCAGATCCTTTCCCCTGGCCCCTCGTGCCTTCAAAGTAAGCCTCGGATAAGATATTAGAGGCAGTATATATAAACCTTTTCTGACCCTCACTTTTTTATCTTGCCACCGTCCTGCACACCATGACAAAAAGGAAGTGTGCGAGAGAGAGAGAGAGGAACACAACACGTACGTGGAGAACAGTATGACAAACTTCAAATACACAGTAGAATACATGTCTTCCAAGTCTCGGGTTTAGCACAAGCCAATCGTGCCGCCGTGGTCACCCACACGTGTAAGCCGTCGGTCTCCCTCGGAAACCTGCACACCCAACTGCTCTCCTTCCTCCACCGCTTCCTGTCCATTGATCTGTGTTTGTGCCTGTCTTCATCAACTCCTTGGGCAGTAGGCAGAAGCTACATGGGAGACTGCAAGAAACCTAGCAGAAGGGGGGAGAGCGATGCAGGACGCCACAGCTGTATAATCACTAGAAGCGGAGAGCAGTGAGTATCACTTCAATAAAGCAGAATCATTCACTTGCCACATTGTTGCTGAGGGCTACAGAAGGAGTCTGTGTTTACGAGGCAAGAGGAACATTTTGTTGCAGAGGGCTACAGAAGGAGTCGGTGTTTACGAGGCAAGTGGAACTCTCTCTCTCTCTCTCTCTCTCTCTCTCTCTTAGTCACGGTACAAAAGGATAATACTACTTATCTAAAGGCATATCTTAATAAACAATGCTAATTAAATGAAAAGTAAATAAGATGCTGCATGAAACACAAATGGCAATGTTGACTTCACGCCATTTCCTTATGCCAAATGCCTGGACACGGATCTGTTCTCTTCAAATTCCCCCCTTCCAAAACAAAAAAAATCTGATCACATCAAGTCATTTAAACATTGTTTAAACTGCAACCGATGATGATGATGATATTGAGAATAAAACAATTGAAACATTCATTAATGGAGAAGCCAAGATTTGCATTAAATACATGATTTATTGTGGTTTATAAGCCGTGTTTTCTTCCTACCCATGTGGAAGGATATCAACATCTTACCCATAAAAAGTAGAGGAGCATCAACGTCTCCATTATTGCTGGTAAGGAAAGGTCGGATCCTTTTGATCCGTGGTCTTGAATCCAAACCGGTACAGCGGTCTGTCGATTTGTGGATATTTATCCTAGTATTGCTCGTACAACAAAACGGCGTCTTATTGCTTGTATACGTATACGTTGTACTAACAATTTATGCAGGATTTAAGACACGCGGACGAAGAGCCCGTCCTGGAACCACCCGCTTGGGACCCACCCAGGAGACCCAGTGCCGTGACGGGGCCCCGTGTGGGGATGGTGTGCGTCCGGGACCGACGCGTGTTCGGCCCGAGGTACGCCACGACATTCCCCGACCTTCTTCGGGTCCACTCCAACTCCGAGAGGCGTGCGCAGGATCAAAAGCCCGCTCCAAGATTCGTGCGGGGTTCAGGACCCGAGCAATGCTTCGAAGATCCAGACCTCTCATCAATGGTTGCACGTTCATCAAAGAGTACCACTGATGTATGAGCACTCTGAAGGTAAACTAGTAATCGGCAATCCAAAGACAAGATTTTGATATTTAATTTGCTTGACTCATTAGAAATTTGATTATGTTCATAGGTTAAAATTAAGATTATCACAAGACACATACATTAATTGGTTTCTACATCTAAAAGTTTACTCGCCGGTGGGGTCCACACAAAAGAAAAAGTGCCGGCTACTACCCTGTGCCGGTCATCAGCGGCCGTTGAATCAGGATCAGACAGCGACAGCGGAAGGGCGTCACATGTACCGTATGGGTTTCCAAGGCGCGTCGGCAACGAGGGACAGAAGCGGCGCAATCATCGCCACAGGCGTCGTGGTCCCCAGCAGCGTACATTATACGCCGAGTCCGTGTACATAATACGAAGTCACGCGCTACCTACTGACCTACCTTCGCTAGTACCATTGACGGCCATCCCAAACCAAACTGCCGTCGACCTTTGTTGTCCACTTATAATTAGCCCAACCTTCACATAGAACATATAATTAGGAGTGATTGAGATAAGACCGGGCACTATCAATTTTTGGAGTTCAAGTCATACGTTGCCTGCTTACATCATCATCATTACCATCATCATCTCACCAAGAAATTACAGCAATTGACGGCGGAGATGGAGACGGCAAGGACCACCAGTGGCCCGTCGTTGGCACACCTTCCCGTCGGAACACGTGAAGCGTCAAGCTTGGGGACGAGGGGTGTGATGCGGTTGGCGAGTCAACTCGGTGACCACAGTTTCGGGGTGAGACGAGGCCCCCAATGGGAAGAATCCATTTCCAGGACTGTGGCGAAGGCTAGGGCAACGTGGCATTCATCTATTGCCTGTGGAGTGTCGCCTCTTTACGCAAATAGTAAAGAATCCATTTCCAGGACTGTGGCGAAGGCTAAGGCAACGTGGCCTTCATCTATTGGCCGTGGAGTGTCGCCTGTCATGCAAAGAGTAATCAAACGTCATGAAATAAAAAACGCAACACGAGAGAGAGAGAAAGGAATAGAGCTTATTAGAAAATTGAGAATAAATTTACGCTGCTAGATAATGAATGATTCGATCAAATATTATGCAGGATAGAAATGGATCATTGTCTTCTTGACAATGAATCACGTCAAAGCTCGAAAGTGTTAATTTTTTTTTTTTTTAATTTCAAAGGATTGACAGATGCTCACTGTCTTCTTCTTGCTAACTACAAATTCATCAATGATGATTGACTTTGATGAGAAATAGATTATATATAAAAGCTTTGAACAAGGAGGAACCCCTTCCTTGGTTTCTTCTTACTTCTCTTTGAGAGATTTTGCATATTTTTAGAGAGATTAATTAACATGTGTTATTGGCTTGTCTCATTTGTTAAAGAGTACAAATCTGATCGGACATAGAGGGCGGACTGACATCCTTTTGTTGTTTTTTTTAAAGCTCTTGTGCTTGCATGAGCAGAGAACTATCTGTAATATATTAGTTTTTTTCTCTTGGAAAGAAAACTTTTCAGACAAGGGAGGGGGATCAACATGAACTCCAAAGTTAGTAGAGTAAGAAAGACAGAGACTCTCTCTCTCTCATAAGTTGGACCAATGGGCCTAATTGGCAGAACCATCAACTGTGCATGAACAAAATATCCATTTAGGACCCACTATGTTCACCACTCACAAATCACAATGGGATGCCTTTAAAGAATCATTTGTTGCCATTATCATTCAATAATAACTCAAACACTTGAGTCCAATTGATACTTAGATACTTGAATTAAATTTCCGACTCAAATCCAACAATACTTAGATATTTTGGGTATTGGTGAGCAATAAAAAAAAATCAAAAACTCTAGGAAGAAAAGGGTATTTAAAAAAACCAATTTTTTCAATAAGAAAGGAGATTGCTATTTATAATCTCCTTTTTACAATTTACAATTCTATTTTGAAATTTGTTAATAATTTTAAATTATCCTTTTTTTTGTGTATGAACGTAAATATCTACTTATTTTTTTCTCTTCTTCTTCTTTTTTAGCGGACGACAATAAAGGAGTGGTGAGTGAGATTGGACAACATCGAGCAACATCGACGTGATGAAATAAGAAAAAATAAAAATAAAATTGATACCACAAGGACTATAAATAATAAAATAATATTTTATTTTTTTTAAAGGGGTTATCGAGAATAAAAGATTGTCAATGGTAAAAAAAGAGATGAGGCGTGAATAGTAAGCTTTATAATAAATGATATGGTCTTAAAACTCTATCTGTAATAGGGGAATTACCCAGGAACCCAAATTTAATCTCGTAAATATTTATAATTTTATCCTAATTCATCCGATATCCATAAAATTATAGCATATTCGAATTTAATTTAAGTAGGTCAAATATACCTAGGTTACCACAGTGTGGTCAACATTTGGCCCATGAAGTTTGTCTTTCTACAACAAGTTGCTACTAAACTAACCTAAATTGGCTCATAGTTGGCCATGTGAGCTTGATTACTGCCAACTCATCCTAATTATTAGAAGGTGCGGATTATATCAAGAGAAACTATTTTCTTAATAGGTTAGAAGCCAACCTGTGCCCTTTGACCATATGTGCATTGGGTAACCATTGTCGACTCAATTGTAGAATGCTTTCGAATCCAACGTGTGTGCCTTACATGAATGAAATGGCTGCATGTGCTTCCTAATTGTAAATTAACACCCACTTGCACGTCCCCCTTATCAACATATTAATCTCTATGATATTGCTGGTATAAACTTATTATATAAACTCATCAAATCATATATTATAAAATCACCTTAAATAACGGTCTAAATAATTTATTTTTCAATGATCTTATCTCTACGTGATGATTATAAACACTATAGAGCTATCCGAGTGGTATCAACTCGCTACATGAATTTACTATCTTTTTAACCTTTTTATTCTGCATCATAAAATTTATCTTTATATTTTATATTAAATATCAAATATTTATTGAAATAAATTTATTTTTTTACCCCATAAAATTACAAAAAATTGGATCCACCGACAGACATATTCAAAATGTGCACAACGTTCATCTCTAATTAGTGTAATGACAGATTCGAACACTGTTTCCAAAAAACAGAGGAAGACTTCATTTCTTTTTGTTCTGCATTTTATGATGATTATTTGTACACTATACACTTTCTCATTTGGCTTCAAATTTTGCGTTTGGCTCCAAAACCTATAGCGAGGGAGTGAGTATGTTGAGAAGCGAGACTCTAATGTTCACCAAACTCCTGAACACCCTCCCGCTTCCTTCCTCCAATCCCTCCATGCGCTCCTCCAACGCCTCCATCGCTGCCATTTCCGCTTCCTCGCTTCCCTTCTTCGATGGCCTCCTCGACGGCCATGCCGTCCATGAGCTTTTGGAGCATGAGCCGGCCACCGTCGACGAGGCTGCCGCGATCCCCAAGAAAACCGCCGTCGACGTGGCCGCGGCTGCCGCCATCACATCCGCGACGATCCCGGCGACCTCGGCCTCGGCCGCGTCCGAGCAGATGAGAGGAGGAGATCTGGCGAGATCCTTGATGGCCGTGGCGAGCCGGATGAGCTCCTTCTCCGCCCGACGATGGGATCGAGCGGCGGAGTCTAACCGCACGGGGTCGCGCCGCCGGATCGCCGCGCGGGACTCCGCGTGGTGCTGCTCTACGGCCACGACAGCGGAGCGGAAGGAGCCGTGGGCGTCGGCGAGGCGGAGGAAGCCATCGAGAACGCGATCGGCCCAGGCGGGGCGGCGGCGGAGAGCGTCCTGGGTCTGCGGGAGGCGGAGGAGGTCATCGAGGGCGGAAAGGAGGCGGTCGATCCGGTCGAGACCCGAGGCGGGGGATCGAGGGCCGGACTCCGGGCAGGAGCGGATCTGATCGAGGAGGTGGGATAGGGTTGGGTGGGATCGGCAGGGGAGGCTGATGGAGCGCAAGTGCTGGGGCTTGTCGCAGCGTCGGCGGGCGGGTCTGTCGCTCGGGTTCGAGCCCGGCAGTGACAGGGAGCGGCGGAATCCGGAAACCATCTCTCGGCCGTTTCCTGTTCTCGGATACGTTTTCCCCAACTCTCTCTATTTGGCTTTCTGTTATCTGGTGCCGTGAGATGGGAACGAAGGAGAGGAAGCAGTTCTTATAAAGGGGAGAGCGAGCGCGTTCCAAGTGAATTGGGATTAAAGAAATCCGACGAAAACCGACGCGCGCACGACCGTCCGAGAGCCGTAAAGCGACATCTCATGTGGTCAAGTGTGGGCGCGGAGGGAGCACAACGTGGGTCGGTACACGTGGGAACCAAAAATAAACTTGTGGCTTCCATCATACATAGTAGCGGTTTGATGTGAGTCAACTCAACTCGGTAGGAGCGGAAGGAGGGAGCTGTAAAGATTCCAAATAATATCATCAATCATTGTGGCTCCACATTACTACTACTAACAGACGGTTACCATGCCATTAGTTGGGTGCGAATATTTGAACTAGAATACTTCATATACCAATCGATTTGTTGATCATACCAATCCTATAATGCATTAGAAGGAAGATGGTAAAAGGTACAGAAAATAAAATTATTATTGTATCAATTGTTGCAAGCAACATCACACGCTCGCTGTGTTTTAGTTGATTTGGTTATTGGAACCTAATCAGTGATGATTGCAAGACTTCGTTATCTGTAATCATTGACAGCTTTTCAATGGTGAGCAATACGCTGTGTTCGATCAAAATGAAAATGTTACTTGGTTTTCATTTGTGTCCGACTGCTTGATGCACGTTGGCGTGACCTCCCCTCTTGATATTAAAGAATTTTAGGACATGATTCAGTGAGAGAAGACAGCCATATGATAAGAGAAAGAAAGACAAGATTGGTGACTTGGTTGTAACATTGATATCGTGACCTCTAAAATGCCTCTTTTTAATTCATTAATCGATTTAACGTGCAATTAGAGGGTGACGTACTTTCTCATATATCTAAAACGTGAGGACTCGATGCAATTAGAGGATAGCAATTTGGAGAGGAGAAAGGCAATCAATAAAACAAAAGGGGACACGACAGGTGGAGTGTGCTCTTCGACCCTTGCAAATGTGTGCATGATTCTACTCTGGGATTCCTGATGTCCCCTCGACGCTCGCTTCTACAATGGATTCCTTGGGGGGCAGCAAGCAAACGTGCCTCAGATGTGGCCTCTGTCATCGCTCGCGTGGACTCACGCGGAGGTCCTCCGGTTTAGCCTACTTTTTCCGCAGCCGCATTGGCACCTTTCTGGGGATTCCGTCGCCCGCGAGGTGATCGATGGAATGTGCAACCGGCCGGAACTAGAATTGCTCTGCTACAGGAGCCAATTTAGTAAGTACCATAAAACCTCTTATCAACAATGTTTCAACAGAGATGTGTGTGGGGCTTAGACATCTACGGCCCATTTGTTACCTTGGAATCAACGATTTATGGTTTGGCTACGCACAGGTGGTTGTGTTTGATAAGGGTAATTCGTTACGCAAAAGCGGTTTATACAAACGTATCAAACACGCATACATGCCTGCCGGAGGAAAAGGATAATAAAAATCAAAATTCTTCTATGATCATCACTGTACAAATCTCTCATTTGTCTCCACATTCTACAGCGAGGGAGTGAGTATGTTGAGAAGCGCCACTCTAATGTTCACCGAACTCCTGAATACCCTCCCGCTTCCTTCCTCCAATCCCTCCATGCACTCCTCCATCGCTGCCATCTCCGCTTCCTCGCTTCCCTTCTTCGATGGCCTCCTTGACGGCCACGCCGTCCATGAGCCCTTCGACATTGATCCGGCCACCGCCGATGAAGCTGCCGCGATCCCCAAGAAAACCGCCGCCGACGTGGCCGCAGTTGCCGCCATCGCCTCCGCGACGATCCCGGCGACCTCGGCCTCGGCCGCGTCCGAGCAGATGAGCGGCGGACATCTGGCGAGATCCTTGACGGCCGTGGCGAGCCGGATGAGCTCCTTCTCCGCCCGACGATGGGACCGAGCAGCGGAGTCTAGCCGCACGGGGTCGCGGCGGCGGATCGCGGCGCGGGCCTCCGCATTGTGCTGCTCGAGGGCGACGACAGCGGAGCGGAAGGAGCCGTGGGCGTCGGCAAGGCGGAGGAAACCGTCAAGGAGGCGGTCTGCCCAGGCGGGGCCGCGGCGGAGGGGATCCTGTGCCTGCGGGAGGCGGAGTATGTCATCGAGGGCGGATAGAAGGCGATCGATCCGGTCGAGCCCGGAGGCGGGGGAACAGCGAATTCCCAAGTCCGACAAGGAGCGGATCTGGTCGAGGAGGTGGGAGATGGCGGGGTGGGAGCGGCAGGGAAGGCTGGCGGAGCGCAGGTGGTGAGGCTTCTCGCAGCGGCGTCCGGCGGGGCTGCCGCTCGGGGTAGATCCCGGCAGGGAAACGGAGCGGCGGAATCCGGAGACCATCTCGTTCGTTTCACTTGGTACGCTTTCTCTTCCCCAAATCTCTATTGCTTTGCCTTGTTTCGTTTCCTTTCAATTCTCGTGAATCGGTAGTGTTCTTGGGAGGGAAACGAAGGAGGAGGGAGGGCGGTTTTAAAGGGGAAGCGGTCGGTCGGTCGGTCGGTCGACTTGGAAGCGTTAAGAAGTAATCAACTAACTCAGATAAACAGAAGAAAACCAACGCGCACACGAGCGGGGTCGAGAGGGAGAGAGGGAGCAAATAGTGGGCTGGTGACCCACGTGAGGGGTCACACAGCCTGAAGGAAACACGTGGCCTCACAAACCCCACATGAACATAATTAATGGTCGGCATCGTCTTCCTTCGATCACAACATGGGTATGGGTCCACGTCACCGAAACATCATCATCCATTATGGGTTCGTGCATTAGAAGGACATTACGCATACTGATGCACTTTTTCGAAGCGTTATTCCTAATTATATTAATCCTTGCCGACGCAATTATGGAGCGCACTGGTCCATTCATGGGAAGGGGGGGGGCCGTGAACCCATCAGGAAAGAGTTGGCCTTTAGAAAGAGTGACGATGAAAGATGAACGATCCACGGGCCCATCAGCGAGTCCAGATCTTGACGCCTATAATGTGACTTAGCGCGCGGATGGACCACGTCTCTGCTGTAGTCGCGGAGATGTGAACACGTACCCCCCTGCTTTCAAAGCGGGTCACCTCGATCCTCACATAGGCGTCCATGTTCTCTGTAAGGCGTATCCAAGGAAATCCTGATGAGTTATGGAGTCAGGCACTAAATAATGGAGTGTTTGATGGCCGATGGGGTATGCCATGTAAGGTTCATCTCCTCGGATCTCACGACCATACGTGTCCATTACCACAGAGTTCCCGTGATCGACAGTATTTTACTGGTGAGAGATTCCTACTGTCTTCTCGCCCTCACTTCCTCGCGAGGAGCCGAACCTTTGGAGTTGCTTGTCTCGAGGTTTGTTTCAGGGGTCGATAGGGGAATGAGGTGTGGTTGTAGGTGTATTAAAGAACGCATAGATTGATACCTCACTGAAGTATTACAGCTGGCGCAGATCATGACGACCGATCAATAAGGTAGGATTAAATGATTAGTTGATGCAAATACAAGTAAACATAGAAAGTTTTGATGATCATCAATTTAAGTGATGGTATGAAAAAAATATATTCCTTTAATAATTTACGGGTGATTGTTCAAGAATATATATATATATATATATATATATATATATTTTTTTTTTTTGTTAGATGGTACATCTTTTCATTATTATCAAAGAGTCACCTCCTATTTCTAATATTTCAAAATTATCCTTTCAAAAGGTTATCATTTTTTTGTCTCAATCTAAAAAAAATTTTCATCAACTGTTTACGATATTTTATATAGTAATTTTTATCCATAAAAACACTGTGTAGTATTTTAAAAGCACTGTGGTACAAAAATGTATGATGCTTTTTTAACTAAACATTAATGTTATAATATTTTTAAAATAAAAACACTATGTAATTTTTTTAAAAAAATATTATATATATTTTTAAAACAAAAAACACCATGAATAGTTGACAAGAATTTTTTTTTAATTTGGGCTTAAAAATATATGATAATTTTTGAGAGATTTTTTTAAAATAGGAGACGACTGTTTGAAAATTATGAAAAGAAGATAACATCCAAAAAGAAATCCATAAAAAGAATATTTTCCCGGACAATTACCCATGATTTAATGAAAAAAAAACTGTTTTATAACTTTTATATCATAGCGTCTCAATTTTTCACTACTATTTATTTTAAATATTTATTTAAAAGTTACTAGTAAATTATGGATGCGGGATGCCCACGATGAAAATTAAAAATAAGATGTTCTGCAATAAGAACCCAATCTTTTTGTTAAGTCGTCAGTTTTTTCTAATAACAAGATTCTTTAAGGACATTAAGGCATTCATGCTAAATCTTGTGTCGTTGGTGGTTACTTTAATCGTTTCAATAACGAAATTAGCTTTTTTAGGTGACGTTTTATAACAATGTCACTCATCGTTATCAAACTGACATCACAGTAATAAAATGAATTATTATTATTATTATTATTATTATTATTATTATTATTATTTTGTTCAAATCTTTACCCTGATGAGCATAGGTGTAAATACAATAAGTTCCGCAAAGATTAGAGCAACAAGTACATATTTTGATCGATATTGTGTAAACAAAATCAAATTTGACTAGCATTACTGCACCAGAAATTAGTTGCCTATTTGCATTTAGAATATATACTGTCAAAAAAAAAAATTTGTTGGTTGAACTACCAAAAGTCAAAAAAAGAAAAAATGCAAGCTCTTTGTTTTTTTTAAAGATAGATAGATACAAAGAAAGGTAGCAATGAATTTTGGCTGCAAAATCCTTTGCACAAGAATGGGATGGTCATCGAGAGTTTACATCGACAGTGGGAGGAGCATTCTTCGCTTACTCTTCCTGTTTTGTCCTACTTGCTTTGTTACTTTCATGCACACAAGCATAAGAGTGGTAAGACACATTAGGAGAAAAACAATCTTCATATACCTGAAGTACAAAGCAACTCCTGAGAAAACAAGGAAAGCAAACATCAACAGCTCCCATATCACAAGTATCACATCCACCCTGCATCCATAAGACAGGCAAAAGATGAAAAAAAAGAGAGCATGTGAATAACCAAATTGCCTTGATGATTGAAATCACATAACTAGGTCAACACTTTGATTCATCCATCACTATTGTAGAAACAGAAGAATATGATTGCTGGCTTTGGTTAAGAATCATTTTTTTCCCTAAAACTAGGCCACACTGGCCGCCATATCAGTCTATAAATTGTAAATTAACTATACAACTGATGCAAAACTAATTAATTTATCTTTTATTTAAATAAATTTAATTAGTTTAGTGGTATTTCACATATGTCGTAAGTATCGAGAAGAAAAAAGAAGCAGAAATCAGATTTGTTTTTTATTGAAGATTATGAATTCTGACTAAAGATTCATCTTTACAGAGATGAGAAAATTTATCAATTGAGATTATCATCGAGAAACGAAGATTATTTCTCAAATCAAATTAGAAATATTACCTTCTTCAAAGGAAATATGATACCATATATTTGATTTGATGTGTTTGTAATATTCTTTATTTATATAATTTTCTTTTTATTCTTGTACTAGAGCCTATTAAAAAGGATTAGAACATTGTAATACATGAATTAGAAATGAATTAATGAGTCATGTTCTTTTTTCACCTTATGTGTGAGTAGTGAGACGCCACAATTATATTTCTAATGGTATGATTGGGGTGTGAAACTTTTATTCTAGGAGTTCACTTCTTGAGCCAAAGTGAGTCGGATAATTATCCTGTAATATTTCTCAATTATCTTTTAGTTACTATCTTTTATTTCTCTCTTTTTGGTTCGCCTATCATCAAAAGAAATCCGTTGCTACTAGTCCTCCATCAGATTGGTATCAAAGCTTTTAGTTTAACCTAGATGTTCTATCTTCAAGGCTGATCTATATCTCAATTATATGAACCTAAGATGAGTTCCTACGCAGTAGAAGCAAACAATGTGGAACCAATGAGTTTATCTTTCATTTAAATAAATTTAATTAGTTTAGTGATATTTCTCATATGTAATAAATTGTCATATATCGACATCTACTTAAGAAGAAGAAAAGGGAAGCAAATGCACACAAAAAAAAAGGGGGCAGAAATCAGATTATTTTTTTCATTGAAGATTATGAATCTAGATTGAAGATTCATATCAATCAAGACAAAGCTAAGAAAATCTATCAATCAATTATATCGTCAAGAAAGAAAAATTATTTCTCAAATAAAATCAGAAATATTACCTTCTTCAAAGGAAAGATGGCATCATATATTTGATTTGATGTGATTGTAATAATTTTTATTTCTATAATTTCCTTTTTATTATTGTACTTAGAGCATATAAAAAGAGACTATAGTATTGTGATGCATAAATTAAAGATGAATCAATGAATCTTGTTCTTTTCCCACCTTATGTAATGAGTGATGTTTCCAATGGTATGATTCCATTGTTCACATGTGAGAAGTGCGGAGGTGCGAAGGCCTTTATCCTGAGAGTTCACTTTTTGAGTCAAAGCGAGCCTGGTAGTTATCTCGTTATGTTTTTCAATTATCTTTCAGTTATTATCTTTTTATTTCTCTTTTTGGTTCGTCTATCATCAAAGAGAAATCCGTCGCTACTTGTCCATCATCAATAACGGTTAATATATCATCTATAAATTGGAAAAGTACAGCTAATTTTAACTATCAATCTCTGTTTAGAGTAACCACATAAATGATGGTCTCCTTCATCCGATAAGAAGATATGACCAGGAAACAAGATGGGAAGCAGCTGAAGAAATGCATGCAACATGAGAGACCTCTTAGTAATTACTAATCAAACTAGGAACCTCCTATGTTATTAGACTCAATTAAGGGTCCTTCATCCGATAAGAAGATATGACCAGCAAACAAGATGGGAAGCAGCTGAAGAAACGCGTGCCACATGAGAGACCTCTTAGTAATTACTAATCAAACTAGGAACCTCCTATGTTGTTAGACTCAATTAAGGGTCGATTTATGATCCCCTACCATACAACAATATGTATCTTCTATGAAAGAAAACTATGAAGTGCTGAGACTTCCTAATGTGGCAAGAAGCAAGATATGCCAATATGAGTGATTTGAACATCGGCTATAATTTGAAAACTGAACCATTTTGGGAGAGAAAGCAACTATATTTATGGACTGAATCGCCCATGAAAATTGGAGTCACGTGACCTCTCTCATATCGACTAGATGTTGTGGACCCCGCACATGCAAACTCCACTCATCAGGTCTGTGAGAAGCAACATCACCACTGAAACATTTCCAACTCCACCCAAATAGAAGACTTATTCTAAAATAACGAAGTTATATGTCTGAAGCAACACAAGATCATCATGTTTGTTGGTTTGTAAATACAAAGAAAGAAATTTTCATTATAGTTAACAGGAGAATGTTGCTCAAGAAAGATGTAAACCAAGGTGAAAAACTGTCGAAGCTAATAAATGATGAGAACCTACTAACTGTAGCCGCTTAAACTTTTAGCACAACAATGATGTGTACCAAGGTATAATAGTGGTCGAAGCTCATAAAGAATGATATAAAACCTATTAATTATAGATACATACAATGAAGGGCATAAAACTGTTTGGATTCTTTAATTTTAGGGATTTGATATTAGTCTTTATTTTCCTATTTAATTTTTCCTAATTAAAGTAGGAGTCCATGTAGCCAATTATATTTTTATTTATTTCCTTTGTTAGAAATCCTAGTCGTGATTGACTATATATATATATATATATATATATATATATATATATATATATATATATATATATATATATATATATATATATATATATATATATATATATATATATATATAAATATTTTGACTATTTTCTTAAACAATCAAATACAATTTAAAACTTTAGGCCAATTTGGAGGTTGATCCATTCAAAGTGATCAAATCCCTATCCCTTGTTCTTAGTTTTTTTTTTTTTTCAAATTTTCAAAGTTCATAGATAAAACTCTGGGGTTTTATCATCTAGTATCAGAGCCAACAATCCCCACTATCACATGGGCACTATCTCCCTCTTTCCACGGTAGTCAACGGAGCCACTCCCCTTTTTTCGCTATCACCTTCTCTCAGATTGGACGCTTCCTTTCATGTCTCTCTCTCAAAGACAAAGCAAGAGAAACAGCCACCCTCTCTCTTAAACTTTCTTATCGGCCACAGACTCATCGTCAAACGCACCCGTGCCCTAAACACAGTAGTGATTCTCTTTCACCCAATAGTGATTGCGACGTTCTCTCAATCTCCTCTCCGATGCCACCGCAGGCCTCGACACCCATGCTGCCAACGACAACTTCACTTTCAGCGCCACCTTCTACTCCTAGTAAGCAGTGCTCATATCCTTGATCAAAACTAAGAAAACAAAACTTAGAAATTATATATCTACAATCACACGCAATAATTACTGATAATTCTATGAAATCCCAATTTGAAACCTTGGAAGCAAAAAATTGAGAGTAGATTACAAGAAACTCTCAATGATTTCAAAAAGAGTTTGCTTAAGAGTTTTAACAAAAATCAACAAGATGACAATTCAAACAACTAGATTGATCTGAAGTCACAGGAAGAGGTTCCCAAGAGCATGATAATGGCTATATCCTCGCATGAAAGTAGAATTTCCTAAATGGGAAGATGGAGACCTGACCAGTTGGATTTCTAGAGTAGAGAAATTTTTTCGCTTTCATAAAACTCCAAAAGATTCTAAAGTGGAAATAACTTCAATCCAACTAAATGGGGATGCTATTTAATGGTATGATTAATATAAAGAATGGAATTCTCCCAAAGGAGCAATTTAAGAAAGAGCTTCTTATTCGTTTTAGACCATCCGAATATGAAAATGTTGATGAGCAGCTTGTCAAGATTCGCTAGACTTCTACCATGTTAGAGTATCAAAGTCGATTTGAAAGATTGTCAAATCGAGCTAAAGATTGGTCTGAAAGGTAATTGGTGGGAACATTCACTGAAGGTCTTAATTCAGACATTCGTTGTGAAGTTAAGGCTCGCCGACCTCACACTATTACAGCTACAATTTCTTTTACACTATAGCATGAAGAAAAAATTAATATTAAAAATCGATGAATCGGGAGTGTTAATAAACAGGTGAATAGTAAGTCAACTACTTTAACCATTCCTAATCTGAATCCTAATACTATAAGACTTACCGAAGAGGAACTTAAAAAACGATCAACAAAGGGTTTATGCTAGCAATGTGATGAAAAGTGAAGCAAGAACCATCAATGCAAGCAAGGAAAACTTTTGATGATTGGACCAATCGAGGAGGAACAAGAGATTAAGACTGTAGACTCTGATCATAAAGGTACTGATAATGATGAGATTATTGAACTTGTCACACTTGTGGTTCATGTATTAGCTAGCTATTCTAATCCCCAAACTATGAAAGTTAAAAAGCTTTTGAAATGTCACTCTGTTACTGTTTTGATTGATATTGGTAGCACCAACAATTTTATGGATAGCAAGGTTACTGTGCGATTGGCCTATCGCATTGAACATTGTGATAAGTTCGAGGTAAAGGTTGCTAATGGGCAAATTTTAACTCATAATAATAAGTGTTCTAAAGTGAAGCTTGTTATGTAAGGCAAAGAGAAGGTTATTGATGGGCGAATTTTAACTTGTGATAGTAAATGTTCTAAAGTGAAGCTTGTTATATACGACCAAAAGTTGCTCGTGGATTTTTTTTACTACCATTGGAGGATTACGTGGTTGTTTTTGAAATAGAGTATCTATTAACTCTAGATGATATTTCTTAAAAAAATTTCAAATTAATTATGAAATTTTTTATCAATGAAAAGAAAGTGATCCTAAAGGGAAAATGTGATAGTAAGGTCACAACTATTGCTAGTCATAAAATGGAGAGGGTGAAACGCACACCATAGATTTTTGATACAATTACGGAGCATTGAAAAGGAAGCTACAATACCTGAACAAGATGAAAATGTTCAATCATTACTTAGAGAATTTATGGATGTACTTGTAGAACCCTAAGGACCTCCACCTCTTTAATCACATGATTACCAAATTCCTTTACTGCCTAGAAGTGCACCGACTAATATTCGACCCTATCGATATCCACACTTCCAAAAAACAGAGATAGAGAAAATTGTTAAGTAGATGCTTGAAGCAGGAGTCATAAGGGCTAGTGTTAGTTCAAACTCCTCTCCAGTCTTATTAGTAAGGAAGAAGGATGGTTCTTGACAGATGTTTGTAGATTATCGATCACTTAATAATATTATAGTGAAAGATAAGTATTCTATTCCAGTAATAGACGAGTTACTTGATAAATTGAGAGGTGTATAAGTTTTCACTAAATTGGATTTACAATCTGGCTATCACCAAATTCTTGTACATGAAGATGACAACCAGAAAACTACTTTTAGAATGCATAATTGTTACTATGAATTTTTGGTAATACCTTTTGGGTTAACCAATGCATTATTTACTTTCCAGAGTTTAATGAATGTTTGTAAGTTTGTTCTGATTTTTTTATATGATATTTTGATATATAGCCCATCTTTAAAAAGTCATTTATTACATTTGCAGGTTGTCTTTACCCTTCTTCATAAGTATTATCTTTTTGTCAAGAAATTGAAATACAACTTTACGCAATCGGAGGTGGAGTATCTTGGCCATGTTGTTTCTCGAAAGGGTGTTGCAGTTAATCCTTCCAAAATTCAAACAATGAAAGATTGGCCAATTCTAAAATCAATTAAGGCTCTGAGGAGATTCTCATGACTCATTAGCCATTATCAAAATTTTGTGAAAAACTATGACAAAACCAGTGCTCCATTCATATCACTTTTAAAGAAAGATGCATTTAAGTGGACAGAAGAAACTACTCAAGCTTCTATTTCTCTTAATGACTATTACGCTAGTTCTTGCTTTACCAGATTTTAACAAATTATTCGTGATTAAATCTGATACTTCTGGAGCGAATATTGGAGCTGTACTAATGCAAGGTCATTCAATCGCTTATACTAGTAAGGCACTTTCCCCATCTCATCTGAATCTATCTATTTATGATAAAAAAATGTTAGCCATTATTCATGCAGTCACTAAGCAAAGGCCTTACTTAATTGGTCAACGGTTTCAAATATGCACCGATCACAAAAGACTGAAATATTTTCTTACAAAGGGTTTCTTCTTTAGAGTAGCAAAAATGGGTCACTGAGTTATTGGATTTTGACTATGATATTATTTATCAGGGGAGCAAGACTTTGGTTGCAGATACACTTTCTCGCCTTCCAAAGCAAGCTGAATTAATGGTTATTTTTATTTCTACTTGCAAAACACTAGAATTTATTAGGAGCGAATGGTTGGATGATCCTGAAATCCAAGATGTTATTAAAAGGCTAGAAAAAGATCCAACTTCTATTCCTAATTACAGTTGGGATCTCATAGATTTGCGCTATAAAGGTAGAACTATCTTAGCACCAAATTCTTCTTGCCAATATAATCTTGAAAGAGTTTCATTCATCACTAACTACGGGTCATTCTGGATTTCTTCGTATATGTAAATGCATCTGTCAACTTTGATGTTTGCCAACACCAGGTGAGACAGTTGCTACCCTTGGTTTGCTTCAGCCTCTTCCTATTCCTGATGATGCTTGGACTAACATATTCATGGATTTTATCAACGAGCTTCTATCATCTCAAGGTAAAACCACCATCTTTGTGGTTGTGGATTATCTTACAAAATATGTTCATTTTTGTGCTATACGACATCCTCATACTGTTACAGGTGTTGCTCGCACTTTTGTTGAGAAAATAATGAAGTTGCATGGAATTCTACATTCCATTGTTAGTGATCGAGATAAAGTTTTTACTAGCACCTTTTGGAAAGAGCTCTTTTGCTTATAGGGAACCAATTGAATATGAGCACTACTTATCGCCTACAAATAGATGGGTAGACTGAAGCGATAAATAAATATCCAGAAAACTATCTCAGAAGCTTTACTAATGATAAACCAAAGGAGTGGATGAAATGGCTTCCTTGGGAAGAATGATGATACAATACCACTTATCACTCTTATAATAAAATGACTCATTTTGAAACAGTTTATGGTCGACCTCCTCCCATGATTACAAAATACATGCTTGGTACTTTTAAGGTTGATCAAGTGGACAAGAAATTGTTTAATAAAGATAATATTATTCAAATTCTAAGAGATAATCTCGATCTCACAAGCTAGAATGAAGCATCAGCTGATAAGCATTGTAGTGAGCGAGAGTTTGCAATAGGCGATTGGGTTTTCCTTTGACTTTAATCTTACAAGCAAAATTCTATAAAGGTTCGATCTTCTATGAAGCTATCTCCTCAATTCTTTGGGCCTTATAAGGTGCTGGAATATATTGGCCCAATTACTTATCGTTTGGACTTGCCAGCAAGCTCTAAGATAGATATATTCAGTTTTTCATGTTTCTTGTCTTAAAAAGAAATTAGGTGAGGATGATGTGGTGCAACAACATTTGTTAGATATTTTTTCTATTGGTGAGGTTCAAATCCTGCCTCAAGCCATACTTGATTAACGTATTGTGATGCACCATAAATATCCTATCACTGAGGTGCTTGTCCAATGAGCCAACTTACGAATCGAAGATGCCGCTTGGGAGTCTTACAAAGGGAGGAGAAGTTTCCAAAATTCATTACTGCTCAGCCTCGAGGATAAGACTATTTTGGAGAGGCAAAAAATATTAGGATTCCTTAATTTTAGGAGGCCTTAATTTTAGGGATTTGATATTAGTCTTTGTTTTCCTATTTAGTTTTTTTCTAATTATAGGATTCCTTAATTTTAGGAGGCCTTAATTTTAGGAGGCCTTAATTTTAGGGATTTGATATTAGTCTTTGTTTTCCTATTTAGTTTTTTTCTAATTATGGTATGAGTCCTTTGATGTAGCTAAGTAGGGATTACTATTTTTATTTATTTCTTTTGTTAAAAATCCTAGTCCTAGTTGACTAAGGATTAAATAACTCTATATATGTGTAATGTCTTTGACTATTTTTCTCAAGCAATCAAATACAATTCAAAGCCTTGGGCCAATTTAGAGGTTGATCCCTCGAAATGATCAAATTCCTATCTCTTGTTTTTAGTTTTCTTTTCATTTTTTTCCAAAGTTTTTAGATAAAATCCTAGAGTTTTACCAAAAACATTGAAAAATCTGTTCTATTTGCAAGTGAAAAAAAGGTTGCAAGTAGGTCTTGGCCTAGCCTAGTGGTTACACTCTTTTCCTCAATGATGTTTTGTGTTTTAAATATTGAAGAATGTGGCACAGATTATTCCTAACCAGAGGTGATGTCCCCATTGACCGTATCGTACCAGTGGTGCCATTTGTATCTGATGACACATATGAGTGGTATTAGTAAAGTGCATGGTCAAGAGCCAAAAAACACTACCACACATAATCATAAGCATGTCAACATGGCAATTGATACTCCTATCTGTTGTCATGAAGCTTAGATAGAAACCAATTATTGGAAGGAAACCTTGGTCTCCTCAGTTGCTTCTCTCTCCAGAGAAAAAGGAAAGGCTACAATAGTAGAGAAGACGAGAGAAAAACACCAAGTAGAGTGAATTGAAGCTAAAAGGGAAAGTACACTAACGGCAGCTATCATCATGCACGAGCATATCTCTCAATTTGTTGTTCTCATGTGCTCCCATGTCTACCAACTAAACAACCTTAGAAGAATATTTTTCTATAAATAAATAAGCCCAACTTAATTTAAATTTAGAAATTTATAATTACTAATTATTTTAGGAAATGATTTTAAAGCAAAAGCTAAAAGATACACAAATCAAATAAGATCTCTACAAATGGGCTTGATGGAGTTCCGACTTTAAATGTCTTAAACAATTCTACAACTTTAAACTTTTGGGAATTACACTGAAAGAATAAGTGTGATAGAACTACAAAAAATCATTAGCCTGACATGCAGTAACTTCTGCATTCCATCAAAGCCACAGACTGAAACTTTGGTGAAAGATTTGGAATGCCTGCCTCCACCAAATTCAAGGTTGAAATTGCATGATGTCAACCTTTAATTTACTAGCAAATATCAAATTATTATCCTAGGTTACTAGCAAAAGAACATTCACTCACTGCCATACACATCTACTTTTAGGAACATGTTTGACTGTTAGACATAAAAAACTAAAAGATCTTTTTATATTGAACTCCTAAAGAAAGCTTGATTTAGATAGGAAGAAACTAGGTGCCATCAACACAAAAATATTAGTAATGTTTAAAGCGAACCGAGTATGGAACTACACAAAATGGTGCTAGAGAACAATGGGCCATTGAGATTTACTTGCAGATTTATCCCCACAAAAAGAATGCAGGTGCTAACCTTGCTGCTACAAACTTCCTTATTTGTCGCAAGACAACCACCATTGACATTGGTTCTGCTAATATAAAGCTCACTCAAGATCAATGACTGCAAATTTAGTCTCCTTTATTAACCACACAAGCCAGGGTCAATCTTCCTATAATGCTTGGCATATCAAAATGACTTGGCACCAACAAGTTAAATCAATGATAGTTCGGACTAATTTGACATAAATAAGAGATCTGAACTTGAAAATTCGTGCACCCGAGGAACTTTGTCAAGCTGCTTTGCAAATCCTCAAATTCATTACAACTTACACAACTATTCATGTAAATCCTCCCTTCAATAGAAATAGAACTTTCTTTTGATTTGCTATGCAAGATTCTCCACCTCATGTTTCTAAGTATCACTCACCACAATGTTGAGTCACTCTGGTTTTACCTCTTGTCACGAAACTAAATCTCATTGCCACAGTATTTGCTGGATCTTAAGAAGCTTCATCAATCCTTCAAACTCAGGATGAGAAATGTTCATACCATGTGCTTCCTAAACAAAGCAAATCGAGTGATTTGGGATCCGTAAGGTGCACAAATCTGGTTCCTGAAACCCTAAATATAGTTCCAGACGATCAATCATTTATGCTAGCTAACATGCCCGCTCGATTTAGGCTCGATACCAAGAAATATGCTGGTCATGTCCGTATGTAGATAAGAAAACAAGAACAGAGCACCACAAGCACACGGAACAAATCGGGAGGAAACGAAATAGGGAGTTCGATCGAATTACCGGGCGGAGGCATCGGAGGCGGCGTAGGAGGAGAAGAAGGAGACGGTGGCCCATTCGTACTTGGGTCGCATCTGGTACTCTCTCAGCTGCTCCACAAGGTTCGATCGCGTTATCATCCTTCCCGATCCAAACGAAGGACGAGACCAGATCGATCGCCTTCTATATGTCCTACGTCTGTCGAATCTCCGCTACGAGGGAGAAGAGATGGACAGGCCTCTCTCTCGCGGCGGTCGATCGAGCATTCGCGATTTCGAGGGAATCAACGCACAAGTCGACGCCCCCCTTTCCTCGAGAATTCCCGATCCGATCAGATCGGTTCTTCGCGTGTCGGATTCCTTTTTACTGGAGTGGCGCCAAGGTTGATTACCCTCGATCAATCGGCCGGGATTGGGGCTTGCTATAATATAATATAATATAATATTATATATATATATATATATATATATATAATATGTTTAATTTGTAAATTTGGGCAAAAAAATTTCTTTTTGTTTATCATCAAATTTAGCTATCTACAACTATATTGTTTTTCATTGTTCCTATTTATACTTTTTTTTTTCTAGAATAGTATTGTTTTAACATTGGGCCATTTCTCTATGAAATATCCATATTTTAGGTATTTGTCAAAAGATGTCCCTCTTTTGTTGTTTTTTTTTTCAAACGGTATACTTAATTTAAAAAAAAAAATCTAAAATACACTTCAAAAGCTTTTTTTTTTCAAAATTTCTTACCTTTTTTTTAAATTAACTATTAAAATATTTAACTTGTTTAAAGTATTTTTTAATAATATTTATATATTTCATTAAGCTATTAAAAATATTGTAAACATTATTGAAAAATAATGTAAGTAGTAACATTATATTGTGTTTCTTTGGTTGTCATTCGTCATACAATATCATATTTTTAGACTTGTAATTAGTTTGGTTAAGTTTAAACCATTTAGATCATTTACAATGTTTTTTTTGAATAAATTGTGATAGTTTTGAATAAATTGTGATAGATCAAAATACTATAATAGACGGAGAAATTTTTGAGATGATAGTTTGACTATAAATTAGGAGTATTGTTTGAAAAAAAAAAGTAAGATGGGAAGTAGCAAGTGAAAAAATATCCAAAAATATAGATATTTTTTAGGAAAATCGACCGCTTAACATTTCATGTTGATTATCTTAATGTTTCATGCATAACTTTTATTTCTCCGTAATTAACTGTTGCTTGATTCATCAATTATCATTAATGGAGCAATCAATCCCCACCAAAAAAATATATATCTAATGTCTTAACCATCTATTTGTTTTCGTTTCTCAAGCAGAAATTGCAGAGTTCTTTCTTTCTTTTTGTGAATCGACAACCACCTGTGTAATATCGAATTCTCTTGCCAGTAAAAAAAATAGCATAACATGTAGTTCACTGAACACTAGTCTGCATTGCACATTAGCTCCTGTGTAAACAAGTGCTCATGAGTGAATCTTGTGAGATCATGATGCACATAGGCATGACTCAGCCTGGCATGCACATAAGCAAGTGACTGACAATAGTACTAGCATATAGATATGGAATCAACCACACATGAATCTGCAAGTCACCAGCATCATTTTGTTTTGCAACTTGGTCCAGATACAAACTCAACTTTATTTGGCAGAGATGCAGTTCAACTCAAGAAATAGCATACACAGGAGAAGATTACTTACAGAAACAACCCTCTCATCCTTGTTTGTTCCTCCCCGCCCCCCCCCCCCCCCAATTATGTTATAAGGACAAAATTTCTGATGATACAATCTTGTAAGGACCTCATCGTGGATAACTTTCTGATGGTTATAATGGAGTATAATGAATTACATGGTTAGTGTATCAGGAAGAGCAGTTGGTGCTCCCAAAATCTTACCACCAACATCGGGAAAATACTCATGGTTGGGCAGAGGCCGGACCTTACCATCAGAATCCACCTTGATAGGGTACTTCAGTAGGTGACCCTTGAGTGGTATTATTTCGTCTGCGGTGTATCTCGACCAGTTATCTTCCGCTATCCTATTTACGAATTTTACACATTCCGTGCTATCAGGCTTCTCAAAGCGATCATCTACCATGCCTAGATGCTCTGCCCACAGTGACATCCGATATCCATATACCTGGAGCAGTTCAAATTTTCTTTAATATGGAGTGCACTTAGGATAATACAGTATGGTTTATCAAGTTTATATTTTCTCTAAAACTATTGGAAGTTAGCAGCTTAAATTTTCAAGTATCCTGTAGTGATACTTCGAGTACAAGCTTGAAATTGCAATAAATGCTATGATACGGATTCACAGGCAAACCCAGAGGGCTTGTAAGTTAGAAACCTATTGCAAGTCAAATGTTTTATTAGCACCAATTACCACAAAAGCACTCAAGATTATAAAATCCATCCAATCAGTGAACCAAATAGCTGATTCTGTTTGCAAATTGAAATAAACTTAGTATCTCAGATCTACTCATTGGCGAATTAGTTTATGCACATACACTCCATTCTTCAGCTACATTTACAACTGAACTTTGCATAAAGAGTTTGATTTCACCAAAACCTGGTTTATTGTTCCTAAGATGGCAATGTAAATGATTAAGAGTGAAATTGGATCACTTTACATTAGTCACTGCACCAAATTGGCTAAACAGTAAGGAAGATTATCACACCATCCTATCTCCATGAAAGGATCATTATGGTTAGAAGTGGAGGAACTCCTATAAAAGATTATCATTCAGGCAGGAAATGCTAGATACATGAAATCACCCTTATGTTACACATTAATGTATATTGAAGTTTGGAGATGGTTCGATAATGGTATACTAAGCTTTCAAATACATATGATGATACAGAAACTAGAAAGAGAGAGCATGAAATTATAATTAATGCCACTAACCTGGCCATGTGGATGTCTTTTGTTCTTAGTCCATGTATGATTAGGTTGATAAGCTCCCATGGCTATCTCAGTATCTCTTGAGCCAGCCAAAGATCTTTGGTTAATATTGGCTGAACCAATCATCACATACTCATCATCTACAATCATCCCTTTTGCATGAACATATATCATGAACCGTCGGAACTTTTGTGACAGTGACTGAGCTTATTCAAGATGGAATGGTAACAGTATTAGTTGTGAAGCACAGTAAAAGATTTGATAAGACAATACCTGTTTATATTTCAAAAATTATCTAGAGTATGACATGTCAAATACTGTTTCCATTTGAGTTAATTTGCAATTACAGTACAAATTTTTGGAAGGAAATGGTTATTAAGCAAATTACCTGCACATGACAAGAACAGAATAAAAAATGTTTGGCATTATGTGAAGACTGCAAGGCCTAATGCAGACTTGAAACAATCCATAAGAAATATAGGAACTTTTGGAATTGAAGTGTGTTCTTACAAGCTAAGAATACCACCAAAAGAGCAAACATGGAACTGAGCTATAAAGATTCAGCAGACAAATATTCAATGTTTGAATTACCTCCACACCAAACTGTACTGTATTGGAATTTGATATTTTGTTAAATGGGTCTACTCATATGATTTTGGGCCCAATATGATAAAAATGGTGAAGTGTCTTTCTAGAAACATGCAAGTGAGCATACTCTCGGAAAAAACACTATTGAAGAAAACAAAAAAAAAACCTTTAAGTATTATGCTGGCACAATTTGTTGTTGACACATTTTGGCACCACATGGTGTGGTCGGGACACACCGTGCTGACCAATAGAGCCATACACACCAATGCTACAATAAGACAATTCTTTTATTGTAGAAGTAAATAACTTGATGTTTTCTAATTGGTGATTGCAAGAAAAAGAAATTACTTGAGAAAATAAATTCAAATTATGTCATTGATACAGTACCATTGGGCTTTTATCTAAAGATTGCTGTTGCAAGTTTTCCTTTGGTGCTATTTCACGATTGCCAAGACAATAGAAATTAAGGAAATCTTGTGGATGTGCATTTTCAAGGTTCATGGATTTAAGCTCCTGTGCCACAATTTCATACATCATCTTCATTGTCTGGCCCTGCAAAGATCATAAATATTAATAATAAATTCTACTACATAGAAGAATGAAATCACAAAAATTTTAACGACAGGGAGGATGAACTCCATAGCTTCTTAAAAGATGATGTCAAATTATCAATATGTGGTTCTATGGGGAGAGAATTCTATGATGGCATGCAACAATAGGTGATTCACCACAGGCATGCTTTCTCCAGAAATAACAAACGTGCTTTCATAAGATTACCATGATTAAAATCTTGACATACACAGTTTTCTGAATAATGATGATTATTAAAACACATGGCAAACTTTTGGTAACACTGTTGATAAAATATTAAATCTTGCAAAGTTTCTTTCACGAAGTTTGACTTTCAAGCATGACCTACTTATCTGATGAGCCAAGATGGAAAAATTATGTGGATGCTATTGTGTGGATGATTCATCACCAATCAGTGCATCTAGTATGAAAAAGGATATGAGTCAGAAAGGAAGAGACATATTAGTCCATCATTTTAATTTCTAATTAATTATGACCTGTAGCTAGTAAAATTTCTAGGTTTATATTAATCACAATGCTTAGCTTAAGTTCTAAAAAAGCTAAATCGCATCATTCTGTTGACTGAAAGATCAATACTAGAATATATGAAGGTCATTCCTCAGAAGCATTTGAACACTACCTTCTAAAGTAACATGATACCTGCCAAAAAAGAATTTCTTGCACAGCATTGGAAGTTGGATCTCCTTCAGGCCACATTGGTATAACAACATAAACTGCAAATTGTTCTTTTGCTCTAATTTTGCTGGCAATTTTCAGAGCTAACTCCACAGGTATTAGATTATCAGCACCTATTGATTCCAAAATAGTTTCAAACTTAATGAATCTTGCATATAGTACAGGCAGAAAGTAGCAAGAATGAAATTTGGCAATAGAACATGATGCCATTAATTTTGTTGCAGATATTTTGGCAACTGCCAAACTCTATTGAATGAATAATGGTTGGTGCTTATAAATTAGTGGTTCCTATGTCAAGTAAACTCTGCATATGTTACTTTTATGAAGTGATGCTAACTAAGCATCATCTAAGAAAATTTTAAAATTATAAAATAATTGATATAGCTATTAAGCAAAAATGATTGTCATAACCAAAACTGTTGCAGACAATTTAGTTTGCATAATTGGCCTTCACACAATTCAATCTTCAAACCACAAAGTCAATGTTTTTCAGAAAAAAAATTTTCCTTCACAAAAGATGGTAAAAACAATATATATACCATCAGATCTATCCCTCCCATCTATTAGTTTTCTTATTATATGATCTATGAACTCTTGCATTGGTACCTATAAATATTGCTGGTAATACATTCAGAAACTATGATTGATGATAGAAGCATGTATGAAACAAAAGTGATTTGATAACACACATCCTGTCCTATGGATACTGTTGGCTAAATTTGGGTCATTCTCTGGATATGTATTTTGCATTGTATCTAATTCTATGAAAAGTAGGTAATTCTATGATGCTTGTTGATGCTTCAAAAAATGTCTATTAGCAGGGCTTCTAGTCATCAGATAATAACATACTAATGACAGAGAGATAAATCATTAATTTCTGGTTTTCTGATATTTAGTATCATTAGATAGAGAGCTTGAGGTTCAGGATATTGACTTCATTTACAGAGCATTATACCATGGTCAATAGAGTTTTGCAGTCAATTATATGCAGTTATGCATTTCTTGGTGGTATAGATCACAATTTCTAACAAAAGCACTTGAAAATCAAAATGATTCCTGTGTTCTGAAATATAAGCAGGAGGATGTAGATATGTGATTGCTGCAAAACTATACCACAGGGGATTCAGCAAACCTGAGTTTTTATAAGATGGCCAAGCAAATGAAGAACCAAGAAAATACTGATTTTCAATGTATATGAAATGTTGAGCAGATCTGATTGCCTTCACATATGCTGTGTGGATGCTCTTATCAATGACCAGATTCTTTCGACAAACAAGATTCTGAAAAAGTCAATAAAAGATAATAAATAAGACAGAAAAAAGGTACTGGAACTGTAAAGTTCTAGTGAAATACTTGACAAAACAAGCATTTATATTATTTTTCTAAAAAACCAAAGTATGCATCCACTTGATCTCCACTTGTCAATAATGACAAAGGTGAATAGTTACAAAATAGATGCTAGCATCTCCACCAAAGCCAAACACTGACCATTTTCAGAGATTCTTGGACATTGCTGGGAAATCCTTTTACTGATCCAGAGTCTATAGATCGAAAGATCTGACAAATTAAAGAAGATCATGAAGCTTTGAGTAACATTTAAACTAAGCCTGAAGGTATTTAGCAGCTAATTAGTGGCGTACTACCTGAACATGCCAGTTTTCAGGGTCTTCTTCCTGGGAAACCCATAGACTCGGATCACCATCTGGAACAGAAAGTGAAGGACTAAGTATCCATGAAATTCGTTCAAGATGTATTAGTGCATCATCATGCCATCGAGATGCTTTTCTAAAACGTAGACTAAATTCCCGCCATTTTGTTGCCTTTCGCCAGCGCTGCTCAAAATTCTTTAGGATATCATAAGCAGCAGGGCCTTCAATTTTGCAATGTAAATCATGCCACGGTTGTCTTGGGCCTTTAGTTCCTGCCTAAACAAAATAAGAAATAATGAAAAATCAATAAAGTTACATCAAACAAATGGTATGCCAAAACTCCTAGATCTCCATTAAGCAAGCATGTTTATCTTCGGCTTTAACAAAAAGCTTGCAGTATATATAAATCAGATAAGTAGTAACCTTGGGCTGGGCCTCTAGGTTTTGCCTAAATAAAACCAGAAAATACAAAGAGAAGCTCATAGTGTAGCATAAAATCCATAAAATCTCAAACCTCCTATATATGTCTAATAATCAAACATGTTTATCTAAGGGCCTCTGCATGTAGCTTGCTGAATCTATAGGTCCTTAAATGAGGAATCATGAATTTCCTATATTCTTAGATGTTGACATTGTTGTCTAGACACAAAAGGAAAATTATCTGTCATATGCATGTGTGTGCCATTAACCAAAAAAAGAAATGACACAACTTATTGGTGTTTCATATTTTATCAATGGCTTATAGAAAATTCATATCCAAGATTAGGTGCACAAGAACTTTGAATCTGTAAAAGTCTTCCTCATGTAGACACTGCAATCACCTAAATTCTGTACAGAAACATAGAGAAGCATTATCATTCAATCTGGAGTGTGAGGTCATATATATCCATCCAACCAGAAATCATGATGCAAATCATGTTACTTCACATGGTGGATGGTTCAATGATTAATATATATTGATGTCACAAACAAAATTTTCCAACTTCAAAATTTATTATTAAGAGTTGCTATTCAGTAGATGGTGTACATAGTAAACAAACATAGCAAGTTGCATCCCAAAACCACTACTCTAGAAGATTAAATCAGAATGCAGAAAATGAACTCACAGCAAATGTGGGATTATGGATATCATTCAAAAAGACTGTGTCCATATCACAAAAAAGTCTATGATCTGGAGTATCATAGCGGCCATCACAAAGATCTAGGCCTCCAATAAAAGCAGTAATTTTTCTCTTATTTCCAGAAGCCTGTGTATCAACCAGTACACATTTCTGATGGTGTGTGAAAAGGGTACCTACCACCTGTATGAAGAGAAAAACAAGGTAACCATACTGCGAAATAGAAGTAGGATTAGAAAACATTGACTAAAATTCTCGCTTGTTCTTCCTAAAGATTTCAAATTTCTGCTCAACAGATAAGGATTCTCCAGTAGGAATTATTAATATCACATATAGATGCTTAAAACTGAATAAATGGGATCACTCAAGCAACTTTTATCATTATCATAAGACATTATAGTCAGCAAAAGAAACATATTATTAATTGAAATTAAAGTGATAACTAGTAAAATACAAACAGTAGAGTACTGTTCAGTTACTGTCTGGTATGCACGGTTCATTGTGCTCTCCAGAGATATAGTCCATACCAAATCAAAAAGGGCGAAACTGTCCTGTTCATGTACAGGTCCTTACTGACTTATATGGTTGGTATTTGAATCTATGCAGAAACTGTGTCAAATTATCAAAAATATATCCAACAAAAGCTTTTAATAGATCAAATACAATTTGAGGCTATGCCCATGTGTTGCTTGAGTGTAAGCCTCATATCACCAAGAACTTATTTGTTTCATTCAAAAGAAATTTAGAACAAAATATTTCAGGATCCAACATACACAAAGATACTAAACTGCTCCCATTTAATTTTTAGCAGTGGAGAATTTCCTCACAAGGAAAAAATTCCTACAATGGAGAAACCTCAATTATGGAACTATAGAGTAGTGCCCTATATTTGTTCAAGTTCGAAGTCGATCCAGGTTAAATGACTGTTGCATTATCAAACAATCTTTCTCAATTGAAATAATATAAGCACTAGTGTTACATAGACTACCAAATTGATGGACACAAATGGCAAATGGTCAAATTAGTATGCACTTTAACCCTGTTGATTAGTCTTTATGTTCACAAAACATTAAAGTTACCAGAGTACAAGGTTTAACCATAGATATGGCATCAAATGTAATTCTCATGGGACTTTTTTTTGTTGCTACTTTTCCAATATATTATTTATCAAATGTTGCAGTTTTCACTCTAAAACATGTAAACTCATGCATTGTCAAAATTATCTAGACAAAGTGCTAGGCTATATAATTCGATAATAAGATTATTCACATAATTCGATGGTTAGCAGCTATGGGACGTTTTAGCTGAAGGGATCTTTTCATCTACTTATAACTGAATACCCATGTAAAATTTAACTAGATTGTATAGAGAAAGAAGAATAACACTATCAAAAGATATGGTGGTGTGAAGCTTGCCTGCTGCTTGACAATGCTAAGCTTACTGCTGGCATAACGAGGTGATAACACACAAATAACAGAGGAATGCTTGAAAAACTTCCGTGTCTCTTCGTCATGAGTTTGCATTACACCGCCCTGCAAAAATTATATGCAAATGCAGATCAATCATTTTTATTCATACGTCTCACTACATTAGTTTACTCAGAATTAGCCTTCTTTAGCTTTGCTGCTATTCCATTAATATATATTCTATACATATAGTGTTATGCATCATCCTTTTAGACTGGATTCCTGCAAGAATAACTATGGCATGTCACTTATGACAGCATATGAATCACAAGGGTAGCTAGTAAAGATAAAGGGGAAACCATGATCTAAAATATGAATAACAAAAAATTAAACACTAGAATCAATTTAATCCAGAAAAAGATTGCATTTTTTTTGTAAATTTTGTACTTTCAATTAGCAATACATCTGATAAGGGTAAAGGCTTTAGATAGTATATTAGTTGCTACCTGCCTCTCAAAAGAATCTTCTAAGCACCCTTTGGTAGAGGCTTGACTCACATGGTTTTCAAACTCAAGTCATGACAAATATGGTAAAAAAAATTGCCACTCGTGATGTGTGAAACAAGTTGGAACCTTTTATGCCTCCTGGCAAATATCTGATCTACCAATGTAACAACATGGTTGGCCATGTTGCCTCTGCTATCCGAACATCATCTGCAGGGATCTTAGTAAGATGTGTGTTTGTCTAAAGTTGAGGAAATTGTGATAACTAAATGGCCCCATATTATATGTGAGCCAAGGCTTTAGGCAGTGTATGAATTGCTATTGATCTCCAAAGAGGATCTTCAGTGTACTCCTCAATGTAGCTCAGTCCTGTGATTTTCAAGCCTGAGTCATGACAAGGTTACCATGTTTTCATAAGCTATTTTTTGTAGATCTCTAATGATCTTACATCCTAGTGATCTCTCAATTGGCTCTAAATATTATACTCCACGAAACACCCTAAGCACAAACTTATGATGAAATCTAAGTGACCTTCTTGATGGAAATTATGTATAGATTAATGGCCAAAACCTCAAAGCAACTTTCTCGTTTGTGGCAAACCTCTAGATGATTTTGTTGTTGCAAAATAACATTAAAAACTAATCATATCCAGTCTTATGTTTAAAATTCATCAACATGCTGGATGAATTATATGTACTACAGGCTTCTGATGTTCAATGCATGTTATCATATGAGGTAGCACCTAAGAGTAAAGACATGCATTTTTGAAAGCTTCTTGGTCCATAATAGATTGCAACTGATGTCATTCTCTTGATTCAGTAGTGTCAAGGAATCTGAAAAGGACATTATCATATGAAATAGAACCTAAGAGTAAAGACGTGCCATCTTGAGAGCTTGTTGGTTCATAATAGACTACAACTATTGTCATCCTTTAATTCAGTAGTGTCGTGGCCTACAAGACCTACTAACCCAATAACTTATAACTAGTGGTTCTCGGCAAGAATTAAAATTTTGTACCATACCAAAGTTTCTAGATTCTCTCGGTACGGTACTGTATACCGAACGATATATTTCGTTATACCACTCGGTATGTATGTGTGTGTGTATATATATATATATAAGTAATAAAAAAATCATTTTCACCGAGGCGATGTCGCCTCTCTTCTCCCCGCGATGCCAAGGAATCTTCTCCCTACGTGGATGAGAAGTCATCGACAGACGAGGAGGGAGAGCGGAACCGATCTCCAGGTTCTCCTCTTCTTCTCCCTTTTCTTTCTTCCCCTTCTCCCTCAGTCACCGCCCGATTTAGGATGATAACGGGGTGAAAATAGCCCCAATTGACGATACCTCCCAGTAGCGGACGGTCCATGTACCAATTTGCTAGCGGATTGATACGTACCGCCCGGTACGAGGGGTATCATTTGAAATTAAAGACCTTAGTTCTTAGGCACCCAGAAAAGTTTAAAGTCAAGCATAATAGTAGTGGTAAGCTCATCAAGTCAAATATACTAGTTTAACCAAGGTTTCTCGTGCCATGGTATATCGTTAGGTATTGGTGGTATGTACTGATCCGATTGGGGACTGGTACACAATCCACCCTGTACCGGGTGATATATGCTAAATGATCCCATATCACCCAATACGAGGTTTGTACAGTTAAAATCCGATCATTTCTGACTTGTACTAGTCGGATTTTGACCATTATCGATGAACAACTTAGATCTGACCAATTCTAATTATCAGATCCATTTGAAAGGAGTTTTAAGCCCTTTTCTCCCACTCTTTCACCCTCTTTCACTCTCTCAATCACTTTTTCACTCAATTCTTTTTCTTATTTTCACACTTGTACTCTCTTAAAACTTCATAAAGCTGCGATTTGTAATTTGGATCAAGCTTGGAAGGCTAATTCGAGAGGACTAACATCTAAGTTAGAGGAAGAACTCTCTAATCAAATGTACCACAAAGGGAGGATTAACACATCGATTACTTGATTCATTTGAATCTTAAAGTTTAAGTTGTTTAAATTTTTTTACAGATAATTCAATACCAACGAAAGGATGGTTTAGAACATACCATAAAACTGCTCCTCAAAGCCCAAAAAAGATATGTCACTATTTTTTTAATTTAGATTATTTTTACTAAATTTATATTTATTTTCAACTTAAAACCCCTAATCTAAATTTTTTTCTATTTTTAAAAAAAATTGGAGCTATTTTTTATCATTTTCTTGTGTTGTCTATATGCCCTCCGTATTGACACATGGTACACTGGTAGGGGGTGATACATACAATACCGTCGATTGACCAATAGACTAGTTTGGACCAATAAGACGAACATTGGGTCTAACCCTATCTCATCTCTCAATGTATAGGGTGTCATAGTATCCCCAAAAATCAATAGGTCACCATGACCATACACAAACTTCGATGACTAATTTTATTCGACTCTAAAATTAAAAATAATAGTAGTAATAATCATGTTAACGATTGATGCAAAAATGAAAGTAAAAGCTTAGTTAAGAGAAATAATAAGTGTAAGAGAAATAAAAAGTACAAAAAAGTCTTTCTAGAAAAGGACTTGGGGCTTTGCTGCTTTGCCAGTTTTAATCAAGGACAAGCAGACTGAAAAAAAGAAAGGCACTCTCATTTCCAATTAGTGATGCAACACTTGAACTTTCATCTATGGACATATAGTGTCAGGATTTAGTTACGTTGTATTTGCATTTGCATATTCCAAGCAGTGCATGCATCTTATTAGAACTCCAATTTTTCAAGCAATTAAGCTTTTTTTTTTCAGGAAAGGAGATTGAAACCCAAAGGTCACAGCATAAATGACGAAAAGCAATAGAGGAGGTTGAAAATATTAGAGAGGATGTGCATTAGCAAGAAAGTGTTATTGAAGCAATATACTCCAGAACTGAAACTAGTCACCATTGTAGAGCTAAACTAACCGATAAACTCAGAATCTATAAATTAGCATTTTGAAAAAATGGATAATGATCATCAAAGATTTTTCATCAGAACCACTTCAAGTTGGTTTTTCCTCAATAAATCCATCTTGATCAGGTATTCTAATATCAGAGCATGGCACAAGATTACCAACAACTGTATATATTTAGTGCAAGTAACAACTATTGTGAACATGGCTGATTCAGAAGAATATACATAAGTGCAGGTTTATGACAGAAATAATTTGATAACAGATTCTTAATTTGAATTAGCAAATCAATCTACATGGTTTTTATAATAGCTAGTTACTATAATAAGATATTCCTCAAGTGACTATATTAATGCTGAGAATATATGACAAGATAAGGTACATGAAAGTGTACAGGAACAATTAGTCCACTATCTACATCTCTCTGAAAAATGGTGTGATACTTGTAGCAAAAATATTCTGTAAGTGTGACCTATTGAAAAAAATTTAATTCACAACTTTTGATTAGGTGAATAATTCTATGAATAAATCCTTAAAACAGATGTAAACAACAATTAACAAATATTTATTTGGTTTTTCACAGATTTTATGATTCATTATTAAATCATTCAATTGTTTTCGAATGTTATTATTATAAACACAAGGCTATAATTATATCTAATCTTTTCCACCATGACTAGTCATACACCAAAAAAAATCAAAATCAAAATCCCTTTTTTTTACTGTTTAATTTTTTTTCCAACAAGAATGTGGACAAATTAATTCCAAACTCTAGCCAAAATTTCTGGATTATTTGTGAACATTGATCTTTCAGTTCTTGTGAATTATTTGCAAATGATAAATTTGTGGCAATAGGTACATCAAGTATATAACAAACCCCAAATGATTAGGACTTACGACTTTATTGTTATATATATATATATATATATATATATATATATATATATATATATATATATATATATATATATATATATATATATATATATATATATATATATTAGGAGAGTAGAGGGACAAATGTGACAAACCCAAGTTTTGAGTACTCACATGTGATGATGCAATGTGGATTATGATATCCCCTAATGAATGTTCATGTAACTTGGATCTTTTATGGGGAAAAGCAGATCAAGATCATTAGTCTCCCAGATCAAGAAAAAAAGAAACAAACAGAGCAATTGAAGAGATAAAAACAGGAAATGCTCATTGACAGCAAATAAAGCAACTATCCTTGCATAAAGATGGAGATACTGATCACAACATTGTTAATAACTTGTAGAAAATCAATTATTAAAAGGACTTGCATTGAAACGATCTTACCGTCTTAAGAAACAATTTGTCATGGGATGTTTTGTCGTCCCAAACCAGCATGCACACTCTCACACCCTCCTGCGACTTGTACTTGAGCAGATCTCCCAATGTGAGCGCACCTCCGTTTGGCAGCGGACGTGTAGGCTCCCTCACCAGCTTCACCTTGTGGTATATCGACCAGCCGACCAGATAAATCATATGATGCGCCTCAAGAATCGCATGACAGATATCCTCCCAGCAATTCTCGTGCTTGAACATGGCGCCTTTCTCGAGATTGACTTCCGGTAGCTCACCTTCCCTCACATGGGCGTCCTGGTAGAGCGTGACAGACCCCCCTTGCCGTAGCGGAAAGTAGGTATCCCTCACCCCAAGCTTCTCCGGATCCCCAGTGATGCCGTGCTGGTACTCTGGCTTCTTCTCAACGGCGGTGAATTCCATGGAGAGGTGGAGAGCGGTGTCACGCTTGTAAGGCTTCCCATTGGCGCCGAGGATGGGGAACCAGCCTTGGATCTTCTTGCCAGAGGCGATGCGTGCGGTGGGGACGGAGACGGTGCCGATGAGCTGCGCGCCGAAGACGTCGTTGTCCTTGACGTGCAGCACGAGAGCGGCGGCGCGGTGGGCGAGGGGGATCTTGAAGTGCTCATTCCAGATGGGGTCCTCGGAGTTGGAGATGACGCGGGTGCGGGCGACGGTGGCCTCTGCGAGGCAGGCAGTGACGTAGGGATCACTGGTGATGATCTTGCGGTGGTGGTGGTGGTGATGGTGTTGCTGGTGGCGTACGGCTCCGCAGCTGTAGTTGGAGAATGGCGGGCCGCAGGAGGTGAAGCAGCGGCGGAGGTGCTCGGAGAACATGTCCATGTTGGGGAGGCGACGGGCCTCGATGACGGTGAGGACGAGGTCCCCGTGGAGAAGAACGACGCCGTCCTCGGCGGCGGTGGCGCCGCCCCTGTACGCGGGGGCGGACGCCATCGAGCGCTCCGGTGAAGGCCGAGGGAGGGAGACAAACGCGGGATGGACTATGCCAAATAGAAGCTAAGAATGGGTTGGGGGGGTTCTTCCAAGACCGAGCCGAAGTCGGGACGCGAGAAGTGGAGCTTAAACGTAGGAGCAAGTTTGCTAGCTACGAAATCCCTTAATTCTCCTTACCGGGTTTGATTGATGCTGTCCACGCAAACCCCTCCTCACACGAGGACGGAGCAAAGCAGTCACGCTGCGTGAATCTCAAAGCCATTTTGATTGATGTTTTCGCTTTCGTCAACGATTGGACCTACAGATATTATTGGTTTTCGGTCTCGTTGACGTTGCGTGAGCTGCCTTAATCATTCATTACGCATGCCTCCTCGGGCTCTACGAGTTGAGAGCCAATCACAAGTCAGGTGTGCTTCGGGTGTCAGAATAGTTGAGATGAGGTGGGAAAACATAAAAGTCGAACTAATATCATATGACATAAATTTATTATCATCTTAATTTCAATATAATACAATTCATCGACGAGCATTACACTAAAACATTTGTCCAATTATCTTAATCTTCTAACATAGCAGATATATATTATTTATATACATAGCCATTCAATCATTTACGAGTCATACAAGTGGGATTTACCTTAAGAGGTTCAGATATTGTATAAACGCTACATTGACAGATATGAAGAATCATTATATATATTGGCACGTTCCACGCACGTCCGACCGACGCGGTCGCAACGGTCGCAACGGCGTGATACGCGCGTCCCCGCATCCGCGGTGCGTTGGCCTTTGGATGGGCACGCACCGACCGCGGATCTCACTTGCTCCGTCTCGTCGATGCCACGCTACCACAGCCTGGCGTCGCACTTGCTCCGTCAGAAGTGTCCATGTAGCATCACCATCACAACATGAATGTTCCATGTGCACACGAATATTAAAATCAATATTACTCTTTCTTCTAATTAATGGTTCATTTTCTTCCCCCATGCCCTGTGGACCAAATATGGAATCCACAGGCGGTCTTTATCTTAAATTTTTTTGGTCCACCAGAGCTATTTTTTCTTCCCTATTATACCAAAAATATTAAGGGCATTTTATCAAAAAAGTTTCCGGTGTTGATATTCATATATTCATTTTTATTAGAGGTGTTCTTTTTATTTTATATTTAGATAAAAAAACATCCTCAAATTTTTACTCAAATGACTTACATCATATATGTATGTTATTCAAAAAATACATAATTTTAATAATTAATTATTATAATTTAAAAAATAAAAATAAAAATAAAAATACTAATCTAATTAGAATAATATCCTAGTAATTTTGTTAAATTTTGAGTTGCTGACCAAATTACACTCGAAATTAAATTGAGTTATATTCGATAATATATTTTTTAGTTTTATTATTTAATATTTTAATTTATGTAAAAAAATAAAAAATACTAATTATCTTAAAATTAAATTCTAATGATTTGGTAAAAGTTTAAATTGGTTTACTATAAGTTTGACCAAGTTATACTTAGAGTGAACTAAGTTATACATTTTATTTTTTATTTTGATAATTAATTATCATATTATATTATAAAATTTGATATTAATTATCTTATAATCATGGTCAAGTAGTTTGATGGAAGATTGAATTGATTGAATGAAAGTTGATTAAGTCATACTTGAAATTGATCTAAGTTATACTTGTTATGATTTAAGAGTTGGGGTCGGCACTAAGAGGGGGGGGAGGGGGGGGTGTGAATTAGTGTAATGGTAAAAATCACGTTTTCAAAAACTTCGTTGCGATAAAATCATTTCCGATAAAAAACCGATTTCAGAAACTTAACTTGAAAGCGTACGTAATGAATTGAAGGCGGTAAGCACTTAAGGAAGTTTGCAGTAAGGTAATAGCAAGAATGAAATGTAAACCAGAGAACACGATAGTTTATAATGGTTTGGTCGTCGTGACCTACATCTACTCCTCTGATTCCTCTTCCGTCAAGGCTGTTAGGATCGAGAGCACTAAGAGGGGGGGGGGGGGGGGGGGGTGAATTAGTGCAGCGAAAATCTTACAGCAATTTAAAAGCTAAAGCTGCGTTCGTCCGATAAAAAACGATTTCGATATAAAAGCAGAATCACAGTGCAGTTTGCGTCTAAGCGCAGTTTGCGTCTAAACTCAGTTTTACGTCCAAACGCAGTTTTACGTCCAAACGCAGTTTTACGTCCAAACGCAGTTTTACGTCCAAACGCAGTTTTACGTCTAAACGCAGTTTTGCGTCTAAACGTAGTTTTACGTCTAAACGCAGTCTTGCGTCTAAACGCAGTTTTACGTCTAAACGTAATTTTACGTCTAAATGTAGTTTTGCGTTTAAAAGCAGTTTTGAACCTTGAAAAGCGTTTTACGTAGAAAGCAATTTGCAGTTATAAATGGAATCCGAATGTAAGCGTAAACCGCAGTGTGAAGATCGTACGAAAACACGATTTACGTTTGAATGCAGATTCTGAAAGATCAGAGCTTAGAAACTCGTTCGTAAAGGCGCAGAGGGCAGTAGCAATGTAGGAGGTTTGCAGTAATGATAAAGTGCTCAAGGTAAAAGCAAACCAGAGATTTAGAGTGGTTCGGTCAGTCTTGACCTACTCCACTTTTGGCTTCCTCCTCCGACGAGGTCACCGACGTCAACTAGCTGCCTTCCTTCAATGGGCGAAGGCTAACTGCCCTTTTACAGTTTCTCTCCTTTTGACAGGCTCAGGAGACAACCTTTACAGATCCTTTCTCTCATCTCTTTACAACTCAAAACTTGAAGAACAGAAGGAGGAGAACTTTAGGACTTTACACAAATTTGAGCTCTTAGAGTCACTGAAAAGATCAAGAATTCGGTGTGGATCTGTATCTTTTCAGTGCTGAATGGGTGGGGTATTTATAGGCCCCAACCCAGTTCAAATTTGGAGCTCAAAACGATCAAATCGATCAAATCCCAGAATTCTGGGATCAGGCGGTTGCACCTCTTGACTGGAGAGGTGGCACCGCCTGGCAGAGCTCGAAGACTGAGCTCAGGCGATTGCTCCTCTCTGCCAGAGCTCGAAGACTGAGCTCGATGGTTGCATCACCTGGCAGAGCTCGAAGACTGAGCTCGGTGGTTGCACCGCCTGGCAGAGCTCGAAGTCTGAGCTCGGTGGTTGCATCACCTGGCAGAGCTCGAAACTGAGCTCAGGCTGATGCACCTCTCTGCCAGAGCTCGAAGACTGAGCTCGGTGGTTGCATCACCTGGCAGAGCTCGAGACTGAGCTCAGGCTGATGCACCTCTCTGCCAGAGCTCGAAGACTAAGCTCGGTGGTTGCACCGCCTGGCAGAGCTCGAAACTTGAGCTCTAGCGGTGCTACCTCTTGACAGAGGAGGTTGCACCGCCCAGTCTAGCTCGAAGACTGAGCTCTGGGCGGTTGCACCTCCTGGCTGGGGCGGTTGCACCTCCCAGCCTCGCAGTCCTGGCGGTTGCACCTCCTGGCTGGGGCGGTTGCACCGCCTGGTGCAATCAGGGTCCGAATGGTTCACTCCATTCGGCCCAATTTGAATCTTTTCAGGGGCCCAATTGCCCCAAGATTAAGCTAATGGGATCACCTCCCATTTTCAAGCTTAATCATCATGCTAACTATGATTAACTCTAAGACAACTTCTGCAGCTTTGCTCCGATGCGTCAATGGCTTCTTCCGGCGAGTTTCCGGCCAACTTCCGTCGATCATCCGATAAACCCTCGGTGATCCTTCTGCGGACATCCGGCATACTCCTGGACTTTGCGACGATCCACTTGGCGAGTTCCGACGAGCTTCGCTTGGCAAGCTTCTGGACTTCTCGGATCTGTTCTCGCTGAACCTCCGACGACCGTCCGAACTTCCGTCGAACTCTCGAACTCCCAACGTGATCATGATCTTGACTCCGGCGCAACACCTGCTGCTTGTCTTACTCTCATCGTAGTTAATCCTGCACAACAAATCAAAACTTCGATCGAGACAATTAATCCTAAGCAATTAACCAAGTTGTCCGACATGTCATTGGTCCCTCGACGCTTCGTCCGATTCTTCGGCGCATCGTCCTCTTCTGCAGCCTATTGCCCAATCGGCCAGTTGACTCCGCAACTCCGATATCCTTGGCACAATACCCGCTCTTCTTGGCCCGATGCCCGAGTCCATGGCCCGAAGCCTTCTGTCGATACGTCGACCGATCCACCGGCCCGACGTCCAATCTTCTGACATGTTCCTTCGGCACAACATGATTTTCCTGCTTTAATTGTCTCATCCTGATCGAAGCATCCTGCGTCACTCAAAACGCAGATTAAATCATAAACATATATCAAGTAGTTTCATCATCAAAATACGAGATTCAACAAAGGCCACCGGCATTTATTAACGGTATTCCTTCAATAAGCGAAGACTAACTACCTTTTACAACTTAATTCTTCTTTTACCGGGTTTAGGAGACAACCCTTACACCCTCACTCACTTCTCTCTCAAACTATTCCAACACTTAGAATTTTGAGAGGAGCTCATACAAGATTTCAACAGCGTTTCTATACTTTTTTACTCTCAATACTTGTGTGCTTTACCCAGGCATGAGAGGGGTATTTATAGGCTTCAGGTTAATTCAAAGTTGGAGCCTAAAACTTTCCTATCCCGAGTTCCCCAAGCACGGGCGGTATCACCGCCCAGTGTCAGTCTGATATTGACATTGCCCTAGGTGGTACCACCACCTAGATCTGGCGGTACTATCGCTTGGGGGGCAGTGTTGGGAGGTACCATCGCCCAAACTAGTGGTACCATCGCCTGACACCCTGCTAGGGGCGGTACAACCGCCCAGACTAGCGTTACCACCGCTTGACATAGTCTTGAAGATTGTTCCATGACAGTGAGACTTCTTGGGACACTGTTTGGGCCTCTTATTGGGCCAACATAGTTCTTACATGGGCCTAGCTGGCCCCTAATTGGGCTAGCCCAAATCTAAACCCAATTATGTGCTAACTACGAAATCCTAAGACATTTGCTAAGCTAAACAAGTTCATATGTCTATTCTTCCGGTGAGCTTCCGGTGAACTTCCGGTGATCTTTCGGTAAACTTCCGACGATCTCTCGGTAATGTTCTGGCGGACTCCAGGCAAGCTCATGAACTTTACGACGATCTTCTTGGCAAGTTCCGATGAGCTTCTCTGGCAAGCTCCGAGACTTCTCGGTTGGTTTGGACAAAACTTCCGACGAACTCTCGAACTCCCAATGTGATCTTGATCTTGACTCCGAGACTTCATTTTACTTCATGCTTTGTTATCATAGTTAATCCTGCACATATAAAACCATACTTCGATCTAGACAATTAATACTAAGCATTAATCAAGTTGTCCAGTATGTCATTAATCCCTTGACCCTTTATCCGATTCTTCGACGCATCGTCCTCTTTTGCGGCCTATTGCCCAATCGGCCAGTTGACTCTGCAACTCCGATATCCTTGGCGCAATATCCGCTCTTCTTGGCCCGATGCCCTAATCCATAGCCCGAAGCCTTTTGTCGATACGTCGATCGTTCTTCCGGCTTAACGTCCAATCTTCTGACATGTTTTCCCCCGGCACAATATGATTTTTTCTGCTTTAATTGTCTCATCCTGATCGAAGCATCTTGCATCACTCAAAACGCAGATTAAAAATATAAATACTAATCAATTGGTTTCATCATCAAAATCCGAGATTCAACAATCTCCCCCTTTTTGATGGTGACAACCAATCGATTGATGACGGAGTTAATCTTAACTCCCGGAGTTTAAACAAACTCCTCCTATTAATATGTCATATTGATAGAAACTCTTGGATTTAAAAATCTAAGTAACATATCATGATCAAATCATGCATGATATCAATATACTTCTCCCCCTTTGTCATCAACAAAAAGGAGAAGTCCAACTATTCATTTGTTTGGAGTATTAGTTCAAATCATTACATGAAAAACATAATATCCATTTTTATCATCATGCAAGCTAGCAAAAATTTAGCAAGTGCTACATCATATTAGAACATGCAAGCTATCAAGTTTTAGATATGCAAGGTAGTAAGATAGCATGTTCTATATCATACAAACTAGCAAAATTTATCATCATTTTAGAAAGTGTAAGCTAGCAATTTTCTATCACTTTACAACATGCATAATCACCAAATAATTATTAATTTTAAAGATGTGTATGATTGTAAATTTTGCAAGTTTGTATTTTTGCTTTTTAACATAAGTAAACTAGTGATTTTCAAGATAGCAAGCTCTTTCTTCTCTTTTGAAAAGTGTCATTTTTGCTTCCTTTGTAAAGTGCAAGCTAGCAAATTTTACACATATGAAAGTTGGCAAAGTTTTACATCTTTTGAGATAAACTAGCAACTGTTGCTTTTCTTTGCGATGCACAAGTTAGCAAATTTTGTTTTATTCTTGAATTGTGCAAGCTAGCATCTTTCTCTGTGAGATGTGGACATTGGCAACTCTTTCTCCCCCTTTATCATTGGCAAAAAGAAGGGAAGACCCTTTACATTAAATTTTAAATTATGACAAAGATAAGGTAACAAAGATGAAAAATCAAGTCATGAATATCAAAACAATTTTTCATCATGAATATTTCATCATTCCATGCATCAAAATAATATCATGAGTGTTTCATGCATTCATATCATCAAATGAAGAATATAAAAAAGAACTTAGTGATGAGATATATTTCATAAATTCAAAGAATTTTACATAATAAAATTCAAGTCATAAACCTTAAAAGATGTCATGAGAGAACACATAAACAATCTTGATTCATGTATAATATCTCTCAATTCATTATGAATCATAAAAATTATAATTCTAAAAAATCAAGAAAAACCATGATTCATCTTAACAAATCTCTTCTTAAATAAATAATGTAAAGAATTCTTAGGAGATCATGAAAAATCTTGATTCATATAAAAGATTTCATGTGAAATTATGATTTCAATAAAACTCATTCAACTTTATCAAATCATTTTCATAGTCTAAGAGATTCACAAAGGTACAATATACATGGATTCATTAATCTTTTATCGAAAAATCAATAAGATAGAGATGTTTCATCTTAAGTTATTGGTTTCATACAATTATGCGTTTATTTTTTTATTACAAATAAAAACATGCATAAAGTTATTGGTTTCATACAATTATCGAAAAGTGAATTTTATCATAAAAACCATTAAGACCAATAAATCACAAATATCATCATTTATAATTTTAAAATCTCATGCATAAAGTCGTCAAGGTATCAAAACATTTAATATTTTCATTACATCATTATACATTACTTCAAATCAAACATGATTTCATTTAATCATAATGGAAATCAACATGATACACATTATTACTTCTTAAAAAAAATCATTCATAGGATCATTATTAGATTTAAATCTAACATTTTATTCCATTAACGTAAAATATCTAATTTTTATTATCATTTTTTAAATTACTAGCATGATCATTTTTGCATTTTCATTTTTAAACATGTAATTTTTAAGAAAAATTAATTCTAAACTAAATTAAAAAAAATACATCATGAAAAGCATTATGTAATTTCGAAGTAAATTAATGGGGTTTCGATTATCTCATCATCGAAAGTCGTTAAAGCGTAGTTTGCCACCTCGCATTTCTTGATTTTCTCCTCGTCTTCGGAAGAGTTTGATTTATCCCAATTTTTGTTCTTTTTACGTTCAAAACAAGTAGTTACATTCTTTTTGTTTATTAATTTTTATTTTATGAACTTTTTAAATTTCTTAGTAAGTTCAAGTTTACCGTCACTTGAGCTTATGCTCGAGTAGTCTTCAAATGTTCTAAGTTCGAAATTCTTCCTGTTCTTTGGAAGGTAGTTCTCGAGTTGTTCATGTATATTGCATGTCATTTTATAGGTCATTAGAGACCTGATAAGTTCTTCGATCAAAAAAGTATTTAAGTTTTTTTATTCTTGAATAGTGATTACTTTTGAATCCCAAGTTTTAGAAAGTGAGTGTAAAACTTTATTCACAAGTTCAAGATTCGAAAAACTTTTACTAAGAACTTTTAAACCATTGACGATATCCGTAAAACGGGTGTACATGTCAATAACGATTTCGCTTGGTTTCATTCAAAAAAGTTCAAAATCATACAATAAAAGATTGATTTTCGAATCTTTAATTTTTTTAGTGCATTTATGTGTGATTTCGAGAGTATGCCAAATTTCGAAAGCCGTTTCATATATAGAAATTCGATTAAACTCATTTTTGTCTAAAACGTAAAATAAGGTATTCATAGCCTTTGCATTTAGAGAAAACATCTTCTTCTCTAAATCATTCCAATTGTTCATTAGAAGAAAAGACATTTCAAATCCGTTTTCGACTATGTGCCAATCCAAAGAAAGCAAGAAACTCTCATTCGAGTTTTTCAATAAGTATAGTCCGTCCTATTAAAAAAGGAAGGACGAATAAGAGAATGACCCTCTTGAAAGCCGAAAAGAGCCATTTCAATTTAGGTGTTAAACCAAATATTAAAAACGAGGCTCTAATATCAATTTTCTGACATTTTTCCCCCGACACAACATAATTTTTTTTACTTTAATTGTCTCATCTTGATCGAAGCATCCTACGTCACTTAAAATGTAGATTAAAAATATAAACACTAATCAATTAGTTTCATCATCAAAATTTGAGATTCAACAAGATCAAATAATCTATTAAAAAAATCTCTAATCTTAATAATTAAATATCATATCTTAATAGTTCCGTGAATATTTTTATTAGTTTAGTAGAAGTTGATAAAATTAAATAGATCACGATATAAGTTAAAAAAAACCCTAAATTTTGACAATTAATTATCATCAATTCTTGAAAAAAGATATTAATTATCTAAGAATCATATCCTAGTTATTAATCTATGAAAATTCAGGTTGATTTAGTAGAAGTTTACCGATTATACTAAAAAATAAACTAAATATATTCAAGTTATACTCGATTATAGAATATATATATATATATATATATATATATATATATATATATATATATATATATATATATATATATATATGTCTTCAATTTCACTTGGTTTGATTCATGACATTTTTACTATTTTTTTAAAAATGATGCCCCAAATAGAAACAAATATTGGGGGCATCATCAAGCAAAAAATAATAATAATAATATTTTTGGGTAAAATATCCAAATATTAATATAATGACTATTATGTATTTATCTCACGTACCTAAGATTAAGAATTCACGTGGCTCTTCCTATAAATTTAGATACCTGCAAAAACTCTTCCTAGGAAAAAATGGCGATAAGATCGATTTCCATCTTTATCACTTACCCTTCAAAATAAATTCTTCCGTATTTTTAGGACCATCTCTATGTTGAATGTCCAGTAGTCAACTTCTGGTCTTTTGGAACAAGGCATGCTGCTTTGAGTGTCTCTATCTTACTTACTTCCAGAAGTTCCATTAGTGGGTGCCTGCATTCATCAACTGCATCATCAACTTGAAGCCTCAGAAGCAGATGATGATGTGATAATTGTCAGTCCAGAAAATTACAATGGTATAAATCATCCTTCGTTCCTCTTCCCCCGAGCTTGCTTTGCAACTGTCATGTGTCTTTCCACCTGTGATTCTCGTTCCTCTTTTGCTGATATGATAGCTGCCGATTCTGAGATTGATACGACTATTTGGTGGCCACCGGTGGACGACGTCTCAAGCTGTTTCCTACGGGTGTCCAGCTGAACAAAGTTACTTCCTGCCTGATGCTAGTACGTTGACCATCTCTTATTTATGCAAACTCAATCGTTGCCTTCTCATGTCTTCCTTTGCGGAGAAGGCACAACCTCAAAAGTCTTTGTTTTTGGAGTATTATTCGTGTTGTGTGCCTTTGTTTCAATCAATTTCTGCATCCCACAAACAATGGGGATTTTTTAGCCAATGACAAACCATAGGATTTAATAGGTCTCTCTTCCTACATTACCAGAGTTCATTTGAGATGGAACCTTCAAAATTTATCATCTCAAATGTAGAATAATAGACCAAAATTGTAGAATAATAATAATTAGCTGTATGTTCGGTATTATCTATCAAACACAAGAACAGTTTCTCATCAAGCTCACACTTTGGTACTCTCTTGAATCACTCAAAAAGTACTTGCAGTTCCATCCAGTCTAATAAAAGCGTGCAGGATCCTTTGGTCACTGTGGAACATACGAACTCACGTTCGTTCTATTGGACGCAACCTACATGTTGGTGATCGATGTGCAAGATGATGGCGGAACTGTTGGAGAAGAGGACATTTTGGTCTTTTTCGCTTCATAATATTTGTTCCGGCAACATTGCTTGTCTTTTACTTTGAGGGGTATATGGACAAATATGGAGCTCTACAAGGGTCTTTCGTTAATTAAAATACTTGTGGGGGGATTTTTCTGAGTTTTTATTTTTGTTTTGGGAAACGAATGGTGGGGACAATATTTGGGAATAACAAATTTGTTAGGGTGTCTTTGGGAAATTCAAAGAAATAATTTAAAAGAACATACGCGTACGGCTCGCAGTCGAACACCCCGATCCTTTTCCTTCTTGCTTCGTCGTCGGCGGTCCCTCTCTTGTTCGCCCGCCACTTGAGAGCCTGAGAACGTGATCGGATGCTGGTTGGCTGGCTGGCGGCGGCGAAGCGATCGATTGGCGGCGGGCTGCGGATTGTCGGAGTGGCGACCTCGTCTTCTCCGCGTCTAGAAAAGAAATAGGCAAGACATAATAATTCGAATGAAGAAACCCTACTTTGGTTTCATCAGCCATTTTGGATCTCGGAGAGGAAAGCAACGAGAAGGGAAGAAGAAATAGATGAAAGGTTTGAGGCGATCAACGTCGTCTCCGTCGGTTCCGCCTGCGTCCTCCCCTCCCTTGTTGGAAAGGGTCCGGTTACATATATTTGGTTCGACCCACGGTCTAAGAACTTGGGCTGGATCAGTGTCCAATCTGACGTAGGTTAACCTTAACGAGTTTGACTCCAACTTCCTATCGTTCGATCTTTAACACGATATTAGAGCCAAGTAGACAAAGTTTTATCTGAATGAGTCAAAAAAATATTGATTTGAGATGGATTTAGTAGCCAAGGTCAAGCTACAAGTTTGACAGTTTGAAAACGAGTCGTCGCACTGCAAGACGCAGTTTGGCCTACAACCGGATTGATATTCAATGATCAAAGTTTGGTTCAGACTTCAAATCATTTGATTTCTAACATCCCTCCTCATTGTTCTTGATCCACTTGTGCTACTTCTTGTTGTTGCCTTCGCCGATGACCATTGGTGAGTTCACGTATTCTTCGATTTTGCTTTTTCTTATACATAAACTGATAAAAGAAAGTATTGTATCTTAAGTTTCTTGCAAAGTTTACTTGAAACTTTTCTTTCTTGTTCTGCACTCCACATCACATTCTTACCAGCAACAGAAGAAAATCAGTCAAAGGACACCTTTTATGTGTGTTTTCTTTAAATTTGATTTAGTAGAAGCAAAAGGTGAAGAAATTTATGAGTTGCACGATTCAATCACCTTGTCTCTCTAATATTGTTTCTCATAGTTTCTTTTTTAATCGAGTCTATCGGTTAGCAATTGTGTTTTCAACTTGCTGCTTCATTCTCACTTTCGGTATTGTAGACAATTCTTCGTATAACCTGAGTGTATGTGGATTGTTGGGTTGCTTCTAAAATCTTTGGATCTAGAGTCTGTTAAATTGAGGTAAACTAGAGAACATATGTTGTGCTAATCACGACCCCTCTCGCTTCACTTCATGATACTTAAGGCCTGGTGATCCCCATCTGGAGAAGATTTTTTTAGTTGCATGTCAAGGTGCGGTGATTGAGTTTAGCCATTACATGGTCTAACTTGGAAATTATAGAGTTTATGAGATTTAGCGATTTGAGCTAGAGATAAGGACCTTCTCATATAAATGAGACTGCAATAATATATAAAAGGCTTGGTAATACAGAGTCCTGGTAGTAGGACAGTTTATTGTAGAATTCAGCTTTTAAAAATTTTGAATATATGAAAGGCTTTTGGTAATACATAGTCCCATACCGACAACCTGCTTTGTCTCTTTCATTCAATTCTTTCGTCTTTTAATTTGGTCTTTTGTCTATGTGAAATTTTTTATGTCATGACTGAAATAATGCAAAGATAAGGTAAGATTCCATGGTCCATAAGGAAAAGAAAATATGCACTTTTTTGTCGACAATGGCATAATTTATTATCTCCAGATGGGAGGTTATATGATGGAGTGGTAAAAAAATTAAAGAAAAAAAAGCTCGAATATGAGTAAGTGCTATGTTTGCACATTATGCCTGATATATTCTACCAAATCTTGATCCTTTTAGTGACATGAGAAGTCTAAATTTACATGCCCTAATGCTTTAGGGAGTTGACCCAAGCATCAGTGCTGAAGTTTGGCCTTTTCTCCTTGGAGCGTAAGATTTCGAATCCTTCAAATTCTGAGTTGCCTCCAACCTGTACTATTGAGTTTATTTTATTTACCGTAGGTAAAAAAAAATGTTCATCTTATTCTTTGGACATCACAAATTTGTATCTTCTGATGTTCCATCATGTATGTGCACTGATACAGTGATTTAAAAAGCGGCTAGGCGTCAAAAGGCGTCAAGGTCTAAAAACGCCCGAGGCATTAGGCGCTTGCCCAGGCGCTCGCCCGAGCGAAGCGAGGCGCTAAAATATAAAAATATATAATATAATTAATAAATATAATTATTTAAAATTTTAAATAAAATATGTTATTAAATTAAGAAAATCTAAGATACAAAATCACAATGTCATATTAACAAAAAGTTTCAAAATTCAAAATAATAAAATTTTACATCAAAGTCATTCATCATAATCAATATTATCGTCATTTTCACACAAATCATCTTCATTGAATTCGTCCTCTTCCTCTTGTCCTTCGACTCCTTCCTCTTCATCAAAATATGTTTCATTCTCTATGTCTTCAACAATAACAAGAGCCGAGTTTGATGCTTTTGCATTAATTTTTCTCTTTGTCATCTGTCTTGTATATGTTTGTAATTCTACAGCACATAAAGCTCTTGCCACATCTTCCCATGTCAATCTATCATCTTCAAATACGTCTTCGGCATCTTGCAAGTTAGCACTCATTTCTCCTACCAACCACTCATTTGAATCATCAATAACTTGCAATGAGATTGAATCAATTCTATTTTGCAAATAATGACGAGTCTTCAAAGCTTGATTATACTTTATGTAAACAAGATCATGCAATCGTTGATGTTCCAACCGATTTCTTCTCTTCGAGTGAATCTGTCATGTCATATAATTTAAAATTATATTAATACATCTATCTAAATAAATTAATTAATTAAAACATAAATATTTAGTGATCTTTACATGCTCAAAGACACTCCAGTTTCGCTCACAACCCGAAGCACTACATGTCAAACTAAGTACTTTGATAGCAAATTGTTGTACGTTCGGGGTGGAATTTCCAAATAGACTCCACCATTCAAATGCAAAATTTATGTTATTATTAGCAATAACATAGTAACATAATATATATGAAATTAATTATATCAAATTATTAATACCTAGAGACGTAGTTGTCCTGGATCGAACAACTATTGGAATTCCAAAAAGACCTTCGACATTTTTATATAAAAATAATTCACGAATAATCTTATCTTGAACCTCAAGACTGGGAACTAATCTTACAACGCACTAATATAACCCATCCAAAACTTCTACATCAAACCTAACAGATTTAATCTTATAAAAGAATTCAGGGTTCAAATAATATCCTACTGCATGTAAGAGACGATGAAGTTGACAATTTCATCTTTCGTCAATGATTGTAAAAATTCTCTCATATTTTTCTTCATTTTCATTAAAAGACCTTTTAATCGTCTCCTTTGCTCTATCCATAGCCTCATAAATATATCACAGTGCAAGTTTATTTTCATTATCCACCAACCGAAGGACTCGAACAAGATGGCCCATTACCTTTAATGTATAAACTACATGATTCTAAAAGGATGACATTAAGATAATATCAGGAGCCCTCTTGTCTTTTGCTTCTTTTGCCCATTTGCTTCTTGGCATTAAGGTAAACATGTTTCTCAGATTATGTTTTTGACGATGCACGCTCTGTAATGTCAAGAATGAAGTAGCAAATCGGATGACACCATATCTCACTAATTATTTTTTCCCTGTAAATTCGCTCATCATATTCAAAGCCCCAATATGATTATAAGGAAATCCAACAATAAAAATTGTCCTTTCTAGGGTTTTCTTGATGTCGAAGATCTTTCCAATATCCTCCAACATTAAATCAATATAATGTGCTGCACATGGAGTCCAATATAAGTGTTGTCTTTTTGTTTCAAGAAATTTACCTGAGACAAAGGATAACAAAAATGACAGGGCTTAAGAGTTTAACACATTTAATTGAAGATAAAATAATTAAAAAATTCAAAAGATGAATATTACCAACTAATACATAGTTGCTTCCATTGTTGGTTATGATTTGAATGACATTTTTTTCTCCAATTTCTTCCACGAAGTTGTCAAGTAAATCATATATCTTGTCTCCAGATTTTACAAAAGATGAAGCATCTATTGACTTCACAAACATAGTCCCTAAAGAACAATTAATCATAAAATTAATTATACTCCTGCACCTCCTGTCAGTCCAAACATCTGACATAATAGAGTAACCATGTGTTGCCCATGATTCTTTATGACCCATTAGTAAGTCATTTGTATAATTCAACTCTTTTTGTAACAATAGAACTCGCATCTCATAATAACTTGGAGGTTTTAATCCCGCACCATATCTTCCAATAGCTTCAATCATATCCTTAAAACTGTCTAAACGAGTTGTACTAAGGGGAAGACCAATCTGATAGAAGAAGCGAGCAATGTGCTGAATTATTCTTCCTCTTATTTCTTTATCACAAGCATCACTTATATTTGTTTGTCTAAATTTTGAGCCTCCTACTTGCCCTTGTTGCTTCTGGGATCCTTGAAACATATATAGATCCATCGGTCCTTTTTTACCCTTCTTAGTACTCATAACTTCTTTTCCTTTTTTGTCGTATACTTTTTTCCCACTTGAGTTAATACTCATAAAATAATCTTCTTCTTCATCCCTGAGATATTCAACATTGTCTTCTGGTAAATTCTCGTAAGATTCATTCTTTTGTGTCTTCTTTTTATTCATATAACTCAGCAACTCTTCTTTTATCTCAAGTGGACACTTTTTGCAAACTGCTGCATTCTTCAAATGTCCTACTAGATGTTGTTTTGCATGAAAAATACCACCTCTAGTAGTCTTATCGTAGAATATGCAAGTCATTGCATTAGGATTTTCGGATCCTTCATATAATTATACTTCTATGCAGGATCTTTTTTTTATGTCATTGAAGACTCTATTGAGTTGCTCTGTACACTTGTCATTTATCCTGAAACCTAACGATAATTTTAAATAAATAAAAATTAACAGTATTAAAATCAAAATAATATATTATTAATCTAATAAATACAAATACATTACTATTATTAGTATACTGTTAACAGTATACCATTTGGAAGATAAATGGTAATAGTTCATTCTGGATTTCCTTGATGCATGGGGAGCATACTAGGTCGCTAAGGTTGAAATTATCATGCTGAACTTAGCAAACCATCTTGTCCCAGCACAGTTCCGTATCTTAGAAACTTGTATTTCTCCCACAGACCTAGTGGTCTGGATTCCCATACTATCCTGTTACAGACCTAGAATCTTGTAGATGTTGATCCAGTGCTAGATTGGTTTGGTGCCAGAATATGGAATTTCCTGTTAGATGCATCTATTGTGGTTTGTGTAAATAGCATTGCTACTAAAGAAATTTCAAATATATCAACTATATCAGAGTTTTACTGTTTTAGAATATGAAATTGTGTATTCTGCAATCAATCGCAGACTTGCAACTGAGCCAGTTCACACTGCAATAGATTTATTAACAACTTATCGAATTAAAATTGTTGATCTTTATGTGGTTATGATTTGAACAGTCCTTACACTGAATGAACCACCACCAGATTCCAGAAAAGGTAATGGGAAATGAGTTTCTTCAAATTGTCTGGTTGGTTAAATATACTATTTTTGGGTTGCACACTTGAGAACGTTTTCTAGCTCAGAACGATCAAGTGTGCATGATATCACTTATCTTGCATCTGTTTCTGCTTCAAGGTGACTCGGTAGAATATGGTTATAACTGAAAGATGTTGCAATTTGGTTATACAATCTGCTTTAGTCCCAACTGGTTTGGCAAGTGAATTCACAAATCATAGCATCCTCATGGTTTCCGTTTTTTTAGGAGACAGTAAGAAAGTTTAAGTAGAAAATGCCATCAACTTCTGTTCTACTGTCATAAGGGAGACGGGCTGAAGGTTATTGATGAGGACTGTAGTTCTCTCAGGTCCTGCTTCAATGAGGGATCCAAATTTTACTCTGAAGATGATGTTAGATCTGGACCCTTTTCTGCAATGCTGAAGGGAGTCCATTTATCTGCATACTAGATAAATCATTTCATGAAGGATACTATGCCTTCAACTTGTGTAATTTGGAGGAAGAAGAGGATAAGAATGAGGTGACTTGTGTTGATAATTATACACTAAGAGCATAATCTTCTACTTCTGAGTCCTCAGATGAAGCTGAGCCTGCAAGCATGCTGGTATCATCTGTCAGAGAGAGGTGTGTGGAACCTGACCACAATTAGCCAATATTTCTTCAATTTAAATGGATTTTTTGGAATTGGAGGACTTCACAACATGTCAGTATATAATCTATTTAGATGCTATCTGAGCCAATGCAGAATGGGCTGTTTACTCTCCAAATCCAGTTGCTTTTGGTCAGGAGATGGCACTCCAGCCTACATTTTCTGTTGGTTTGAGAGATTATGACTACTTAGACCCTTGCATGATTTACCATGCTGCTCACCGGGTTGCAATTCTCGAATCATATGCTGTCTATGAGCCACAGATCCATATATATGCTATTGCTGCCTGTGTTTTGCTGCTAGGGGGCTCCGCCATCTGATGATTTGCTGCTTTATGCCATCGCTGCCTGTGTTTTGTGGTAGTTGAAGGTGAACATCGAGAGGTATGGCAGCATGTATGAGATTTTGTGGAAGTGCAATGACCTGGCCGGGACTCCAGATGTTTGGAGGTTGTTGGATGACACCCATGATCTGGCGACGGCTCTGCATCAGAAGATTTGATTGTTTGCTGCTGTTCTAAGTTCCCTGCCACAGTGACTTGTGGATCAAACTTCATAACTTCTGACCTTGGTAGGTTTCCTCCATTCCTGCTCTAATTACTTACACCTGACATGAACACTCTCATGTTGTCTGTAGCAATGGTAGGAATGAAAATTTTGACTGTACTACCATTGTTGTAACACCACACACCTGTTTGATGCCATGGAAAATAAACTAATTTAATAGAGAAGGGGTTCTATTTTCATGCAGATAGATTGAAATGAGTAGCTTAAACAATGGAAAATGCTGTAGTTTGTGCTGCAAAATTGATGCAACATCATATGGTCTTGACACTTATTATGCGATTTTTCTTTACACTTATTTCATATCCAGAAATTGAAATCCTGCATCTAAATATTGTAAGTGTTGGCTTAAATGGCATTCTCCCGGATACATGGGCAAGTGGAAGATACACTTGGGTCATGAATCTAGAGGCATCTAGGGTTGGCTAAGGTCATGTCTAATATGTATAATCAGGTCAGGTAGGATTGCCTTAGAGGAATACCAAGGCTTAAGCATGATGGATCATATCAAGTAATCATGCCTGATTGTGTCAATTTAAAAGTTGGATATCCATGTGGTAAGATTAGATAAACTTAACCATGCCTGGTTTCATGATTAAGACTACTGGTGTGGACATGAATCAAGAACATGTTAGAATCTAGTTGTCAGAGCTCGATCATATCACCTCAGGAGCAATCATTGAGACTCCAAGTTAAAATCGACCTACTTTTTGATGTCTGAGATCCAAACTGTTTAAAATCCAAAATTCAGGTATAACTAGTCTGAATATATTTTGGTTGTTCATCAAGCCAATAAAAAAATGAGATACACATCACAGTTCATCTTGTTTTGTTACTACTATAAACTGAATAAAAAAATATATTTCCATTAAAATTATTGTTTTCCTGTGCTTGGTGTATATGCTATAGTGTTTTTGGATGGTCTGATACTTAAAATTTTAGGTAATGTTCAATGAAGGTGATCTTCCACTTGGAACACTAGGTGGTAATAGACTTGATATCAGGATACTATTTGAACTCTCTCATGATATCAAGGATATTGCAGGCTTATAAACCTGTGCTGGTACCACATTTGTGTGGCCTGTAACAGACTGTCCATAATAGTCCCAAGTGTTATTAGATATTTAAGTATACACTTGCCATTGGGCAACTCTGCTAAGGAGACTGGCTTTCATCCAATACTTCCATGCCACACCTTCATGATATCCCTCTCCAACATGCAACAAGATGTTGCAGCCATTCATCCCTCCAAGTTGAATGTGTGTGGTTATGTGGATTTGTTCAACATCAACATCCTACAAATCATTTTACTGAGGATGGTCAGTTGTTTGCTTTTGGAGAGAAGATGTTGTAGTGTCTCTGCAAGTCGCATCCTAAGCGAGCCTTACACCTCTCAAAACACTGTGGCCAACCTTAAATCTTCTACAGCATCTTGCCAGGATTTGTTTTCTATCCTCTCACCATCCTAACACCTTTACAATTGCATATGATGCTGCCTGAATGTAACTTGATCAACTCCCCCACACTTCATAGGCAAAAAGTCTTCATATCCTTCTTTATTGTTCATCATCCTAGGATCCACTCACACTCCACAATAACCCCCAAGCCCCCCTGCCACCACAGCAGCAAGTCTCCATTTTTGAACTCGAGTCTTCTGGTCCTGAACTGAACTAGTTTATTCCTGCTTGATTTCTTCTCTTCTCTTGTGAAGTATAACAGAGTCAGCATACTCTGTTTTATGGCATGGAGTTTCGACGCTTAGTCTGTTTTGTGGGTCCGGCTTAAAAGTTTAATCCACCTACAAGCAGGATGTGCAGCATAAAGCACTAATCATAATCCCACTTGCTTTATGTTATGTGATGCATGATGTTTTATACAGTTAAGCTTTATGTTGTACACTGCCTTTCTAATGGCTCTAACCTGCACAACATGCCTGTCTTCTTATGGTGGCATTTGTTTCTAAACCAGTGTGCAGCTTCAATGTCCTCTCAGTATACCATGGATACCTCCTTTGGCTTTCAGCAAGTGGACTGACCTGCTCATTGTGTTTGGCACGAGAACAAAAAGTCACTTTGGACTACATTAACTTAGAGATAAGCAGCTTAGATTGCACCATCACAACTGGTCCACCATCAGGGCAGATTCACTGCTCATTCAGCTGCTCAACTGGTCCACGTTGGAGCCGCCGGCATCTTGGCCTTCTCCCAAATCGACATCCATCCCACCATCCTCCTGCAAGATCAAACTCAGGATACTTTATGTAAATTGACAGATCACTTGTTTCACCATTATTGTGCAAGTGGGCTTGCTTGACAGTATCTAACTGACAAGTGTTGGAGTTACTGGCAGATGATGATAAGATGTGACACAGGGATCTAACAGCTCACTGAAAGGAACATGAAGCATCCAGGCAACAGTTCAAGACACACACAGAAATTTGCAGCAAATCTTGTGCTAAGGAGGGACCTGATCATGGTGCCTTATCCTGGCTGGGGGATGAGGTCTTATAAGGCTTGACCTGATTCATGGCTTGGGTGACAAGGAGGAGGTCTTCATCAATCTTGATCGATCCTCGAATCAGTGTCATCCTATTAAAACTCTTCTTTTATCCGATTGCTGTGTGTTCCTGAGTTGGGAGGAGTTGAAGGCTGATGCTTAGTGACAACAGCAATATGTTAAAATGCTGCAGAATAGTCAATGCAACAAGACCACCATATGCCTCAAGGCCCCACCACCTCATCTAGATTAGTCCTTGACTAAAGCTTTCTGTGGGCGATGTTGTGTGCCTGAGCTAGAATAGATTTCAGGAACAGTGACTGTTGCCCGAGGGCATTAGAAAGTCTTCTCTGCACAAAACAATACCCGCTCACGTTGAAGTCGTACACTTTTTGATGCTGCAGCTTGCATCATCATCATCACCATCTTCTGCTTTTATCAATCAAGCAAATGGGCTGTTGTTACAAGAAGGGAAGACTGAGATGATTAGTTTGATGTGTCAGGGACATGATTTGGTTGGTCACAGACTTGGGTATCTCCAGCAGACACCAGGACAAGGCTCAGGCTCCTAAGATTCAAAGCTGTTGTACTGCCCGTTATGATTCCCTTAGGACAATGACTTGTACAAGGCTCGAAACTGTGATATGTGAATCATTGCTTATCCACCACAAAGAATGGAATCAACCCCTCAGGACTTGTCATGTAAGCTTCCAATCACTCTCTACATTTAGGTCTCCAGAGTTTACTAGACAATCACTACGTTAAGCACTGCTAATCTTGACTGGTGATTAAGGGCATGTTGATCTTAAGATGATGTATGGCACTAGGGTTTTGTGATTGTAGTGAGATTGCAAACTTGCTAAATCCGTAATCGCTATAATTTAAGTTAACAATTAATATGAAATTTACTCATCTTCAAAGATTTGTTTGTTTGTGTGTGTGTGTGTTTTTTTTTTTTGTATTTAAACATACATCACCATGCAATATATATAATGCAAATGCATTATATATCCTTTCTCTCATGTACATGAGATGTTCTTGGGGTTTATAGTATTAATCATTGGAATGATGAGATGCTTCTTCATGGATGACCTCATTTATGTCATAAATTCCATTAATACTTATTGTGACATTCGTAATTACCTTTCACACTCACTAGTCTGTTTATATAGTTTATATTCCAATTAACAATGCCCTTTTTTTTATTTTTATTGTCAGGCAAATGGTTCAACTTTCCTCTTACGTAAAATGCATTCGGATAAAAGAATCAACACCATTGAGCATGGTTTAATTGGTGTTTGTTGTATAAAGGAAATGATGTATTTATCCTCTAAATCATCGTCATCTCACATTAGACAATATTTTTCATCATCATCCTTTATTCATCCATTCTTTTCGGTCTCTTGTCTGGGTGGGTCATCTAACAATAACATGTTCCACCATTTCATTATTCTTTTCAATCGGGCTCCACATCGACGTCATATGGTATACTGACTGATTCAGGCAAGTCAAAATCCATCAATCTGTCAAATGGACACCTCAGCATGTACATTACATTACCTGGGATGAATGCACCACGATTTTTGTGGAGAACTAAACCTGTCTCAATTTATCAGTATTTATTGTTTACAATGACCACAGAAACATCAAGTATCTGACAAAAGTGATTTGTCCCTGTCATGCTTTTGCACAATAAGATACGGGAAAGTCTACATTTCCTTTTCATCTCGTTCTTGTTGTATCAATCACATAGACTTGAAGCAGATTGGAAACGTTTTGTTTCTGTAACAGTGTAGGTTGGTTGATGGGAAAACGTTTGTTTTCTTTTGTATCTGCACATTATAATGAGTCCATTAATCACTTCGTGTGCCAATAGAAGGCGTTGCTTCATCTCCCTTCTCGGAGCTTTCTCTGTGCACAGTAAAATATAGCAAGATTTCTGGCGTCCTGAAAAGAAGACGTGTATCCTTTGGACTGTCTTCCTCCCGACGGTGGTGCCTCCTCCACTGTTCGACTGGTACTCTCTATTATATGAGCTTGTCGGAGGGGATGACTGTGAGGAGAAACGACCGATTATTAGTCCACATCATACATGCCTTGCATCTTATCATACCACTGGGTTACAGTAGAGAAGAGATGATAATGATGATGATGTTTGCCTTATTCTACCTATATCAAATGACATTACTTCCTCAGCAAATCTTGCTTCGCATCCATTGTATTATTTCACTGTTATTATTATAAGAGGGTGATTTTAGTGACTCGAGCTTCACGGCATTTATGTTTTATATATTTATTTACAATACAGTACTTCCTCAGGTTACACGAGCCTCCGTTCATATATATATATATATATATATATATATATATATATATATATATATATATATAAAAGGGAAGAAGGAAAGGGAAACAGAAGCAAAGACAGATATATATATATATATATATATATATATATAACAACCAACAAGCATAAAATAACCCTTAAAGAAAAGGAAGCCACTCTACAGAAGCCGCTGTATTCGCCCCACTGTGTCCATTGCAGGTGAGAGCTCTGCATGTGACTCGTCAGGCCATCTCCCGCCCCCGCCGCCGCCGCCGCCGCCGGAGCGTCACGGTAAGTGGCGCCGCCATCTCGCAGGAGAGCCGCAGCACCTCTGAGAGGTCGACGTCAGCGTCGGACGGTGTCCGCCACTCGAACTCGTGCGCCAGCGCCGCCACCCACAACTCGACCGTGGCCATGGCCAGCCCCTTCCCCGGACAGCTACGCCTGCCGGAGCCGAACGGCGCCAGCCGCAGGTCCGAGCCCATTACCGGGAACTCGGCCGCGCGCCCGCCCGGGGCCAGGAACCGGACCGGGTCAAACCGGAGAGGGTCGGGCCACGCCGTCGGGTCGCGTGCGATGGCCCACATGTTGACCATCACGGTGGTCCCCGCGGGCACGACAGTTCGCCCGCCCACGCTCGCGTCCGATGTGGACATGCGAGCCCACGAGAGAAGCGGGCCCGGAGGGTGCACCCGCAGCGTCTCCTTGATCACCGCTTGAAGGTACGGCAGCGCCTCAATGGCCTCGGATGCCGTCACCGCCCGGTCCCTCCCCACCACCCCGTCCAGCTCCGCCTGCACCCTAGTTTGCACCTCCCCATGGATCACCAGCCTCGCTAGCACCCACTCTATTAGCACCGCCACTGTGTCCGTACCCCGAAATATCATCTCCTACGCAAATATAAACGACATGAAAAAAAACCTATTAAAACATATATCACTCGATATCTATATTGTTAATAGTTTCAAATTTTAAAAAATAAAACCCCTTAAAAAATAAATTATGCTTATAATTCTTTTGGGAGGGGTAAGCTTACCCAGAGAACTGCGACCATGTCGGAGTCGGATAACCTATCGGAACCCTGCAGCGACAACAGAACGTCGACGAAGTCCCCGGGAGCGGCCTTCGTGTCCCGCCCGCGCTCGACTCGGTGCTCCTCGATGATGCGGCCCACGAACCGGTCGACTCGGCGGACAAGCCCCGAGCAGCCCGACCGCACTCGCTGCAGGTCCAAGCCAGCGAGCACCGGCAGGTGGTCCGACCAGTTGAGCTTCCCCAGGAGCTCGTAACCTTCTTCTACTAAGCTTCTCAGCTCCTTCAACTCATCGGTCTCTCGCTCGAGGTCGTACTGCTTTCCGAAGACGAACCACATGACGTGGTTCAGGGACGCTTGCTTCACGATCCTGCGGACCTGCACGGGCTCGGATGCGAGACCGTCGAGGGCGCGCACCATCTGCGCGGCGATCTCAGCGCGGTGGCGGCCGAAGGCGAATATCTGCTTGGGGGAGAAGAGGTGGGTGGCCGCAATCCTCCGCAGGTTGCGCCAGTACGCGCCGTAGGGGGCGAAGCCGATGGCGCGGTGGAACATGAGACCGTAGGCCGACTCCTTGGCCGGCCGCTCGGCGAAGTCGGAGCTGTTGAGGATGTCCCTGGCCACGTCCGGGTCGCAGGTGACGACCACCCGGGTGTCACCCAGGCTTAGCGCCATGAGCCGCCGGGCGCCGGGGATGGCGTCCGCGGCGGCGGCGAGCTTCCGGTGCGCGAGGCCGGACATGAGGCCCATGCTCCCGACCACGGGGAGTCCGCTGGGCCCGGGGATGGCACCGCCGAGGCCCCAGGGCCGCCGCCGGCTCCACCAGTACCTTCCCCAAGCTGGACCGCCGGGGGAGACCCAGTGGAGCAAACCAGTCGCCAGCCAGCAAACCACGACGACGAAAGCGAGAGAAAGAAGGCGGGAGGGGTCTGCGGAGAGCTCACCACATTTGGCGGCTAGAGAGAGTGACACGACCCACCCGCTCTCCACCGCGGATCCCATGATCAGACGTATCTATCAAGTCTGTGAGCAGACCGAGAAGCTCAGCAGGTATCAACAGAACAAGGGGTCCTAGGAGGAGCTATACCTGAGCGTTCGAAGAAGAAGAAGGCCTCAAGCGCCTTATATACACCCGGGAAAGCCCGAGGGAAACAAAGGCATCATAGAAACCAACACGTAGTAACTGTTGAGGAATCTCAGTAAAGTTACCTGAGCCAATACATCCTAGTAATTGGAATCAGGCGCAAGCGCCTGCCTCCATGGGAGGAGGAGGGTAAGAAGGGAAGCAGTCGTGACAGCGACACGGACGCGGGCGACAACGACAACAGCAAGGGCGGGCGAGGATGCGCGCCACGTGTAGGTGGCGTGGCGGTATACTGTCGGGGCATCAAGGGGTGCGCGCACGTGATTTCCACGCGACCCCACCGTGGCCCATCCCTCAACCCGAGAGGGGGCCCCAGCAGGACCGCGAACGGGCAGAAAGCGACGGGTGGTGACAGGGATGGCGTAATTACAGGGTATATATAACTCTGTTTGGAGAGTCACCGGTGACCGGAACGCTTCATCAAGGAGCAGTGCAGTACAGCGATGGCGGGGTTGGGGTTGCGAGTGTTTTGCAGGGAACGAGGCCATGGACGTTCCCTGGATCTCACAGAGCCACACGTGGGAGCCAGGGGGAGGTGGCAACCGATGAGGCAGGCAACCCATGCTTTTGGTCGTCCGGTTTGATACAAAGAGCAGTGGAGAGTTAAGTAATGCAATAATGGAGGGATAGTGATGGGGATATGCTCTCGCTCAACATTCGATACGCATAAGAAATGTATCCAAGTTGATGGATAGAGAGAGAGAGTAGCAAAAGGGACGAGTCAACACAAGAAAAGAAGACGACGGAGGAGTGAGAAGTCCCTGTCGAATGCTCGAGAGAAGGAAGTGCAACTTATTATTCTTGACCATATGTTGTTAATGTAGATGAGGGTAGCAGATGCAAGTACAAGGGATTTGGATCCGTAAGAAATGATAGAACAAAATATTGAATGAAACAACGGTATATTAGGAAGTATTCTTTTGGTGAAGGATGATGATACTAATTGTAGTGACAACGGAAGTCATGATTGTAAAGGTGTGATGATAAGAGAAGCAAGCTATGTTGGAGGTCGACTATATGATCTAACATAGTTATTTGTCCTTAGCTCGTGGACTACTTCTTCTCAATGGAGGAGAAAGGGTGAGAGGATTATTGCAATTGAGAATATAAAGTGGAATGCACGATTTTGAAGGGACTCTTATTCAAATACTCTTATGTAGAATTTAGTCAGTCATCATAATAAAATTACGACAAGATTGCACCAAATTAATTTGCAACTTTTATTCAAAAAAAAAAAAAAAACAGTGATGTTGTGTAAAATTAAACAAGAAACTCTTAATTAACCTTCCATTAATGATGCTTGGTGTCTCAATTTGCACATAAATAAATAAATAGAATTTCATTTATTTTTTTTCTTTATTCAGCTTTGGAACTTGTCTCAAATTTGCTATTTTCTTTTTTAAAGAAAATATTATTATTACAAATAAATAATAGAATTTACTTTCTTTGTTAACCTTTAGAATTTTTTACAAGTTTACTATCAAAAAATAAATTAAAGCACGAAACTCTCAATTATAATTTTTCAGTGAGTGGGTGGAATTGAAATTTCTGACTACAGTGCTTTTCGAGCCCCCATCTACAACATATTTTTAGAATCATTTGAATGTTCACCAACAAATCGGTGCACCGAACTGTCTTATAGGGAATGAATCCATATAATTAATTAAATTCGATAGATGCATACCTCAGTTTCTATTAATTTAATAATAATAATAATAATAATAATAATAATAATATGCATCTATGAATTGATACAATTGATTTTTTATATCTTCTATGAAATAATAATACCAACAAAGTTGATATTTAATGTAGAGTCCCTCATGATTAGTGTTAAATAATTAGGGTTGAGATCTCAATCCTAACTTCCCATTTATATACTGCTGCCATCTTGAGGTTACTAGCAAATGCAAAATAGCAAGTTTGTCACTAAACTTGCAGGAATTGTGTTCATGGTCAGTCATTCTACAATATCTCAAAGAAAAGATGTATTATTTTTTATAGTCCCTTTATGGTTTATGCCATGCCCTAATCCTCTTGAGTGCTGATTCCACAAGGCTTTGTTCTAAAAACTTCAATTTGTTCTCCACAAGCAACAAACCAGTTCATGTATGCTCATGTATTCTCCATCTGGTATGGAGGGGCATCCAAATTTCAATCAGTCATTGCATGTTGCAGTACATCTGCAAACAAAAACACCTTAAGCCAAGAAAAAATGAGTTATCTTAATCTGCTAGTATTTCCACTGTAATGATTTCTGGTTTTTCTATATCTCAACTTGGTTTAGCATATCAAAAGTGTGGCATGTTGAACTGAACTAAGAAAAAAACAATTGGGAATACAAGTTTATAATGCTGCATTACTTGTGAATTTGAACATCGGATTGAATTGACCATTGTGCCTGTTGGGTCTGGAAATGTCTGTTTCACATTACACGATCCGAAAAAGACATCGCTCGGCTTAGTCGCAAGTCAACTAGATGAGTTTTCTATGATGTTCTTAATAGAACCAAGCAGGAATCATTCCTCATAACAGGACAGCAATAGGTGATGAGCCAACTCCTTATGGGGCCTTCCTTGGGCATAAATCAAATGCAGAAGAGAGTGCACGCACAACAAAGGGAAGAAAGGGGAAGAGGGAATTCCATGTGCTAGGGGCAATGAATCAAGATACGACAGCATAGAGCAAAGAAAACTCAAAATGGAGCTATCCAAGATTTTAATGGCTTTTCATTAGATTGGAGCCTCTTATGGAACTTGGGATGGGGAGATGGAGATGGAGATGCCACCTTGTTAATATATTTTAGTTGTTGGTTTCTTGCGTCTTTAGGAAAAAAGAATATACCTATGGCTGATGTGATGCAATATCTATGATTCATGGCGAGAATTCTTTGTACCCATCGACTGCAAGGTTGAAGACGCATGATATTATATGGGTCCTTTGGTCCTTTGAGTTGAGATTGGAGGCTCTTTAGGAACCAATATATCACATCGGTCCTCTGATCATGTGAGAAATGGAGCCCATTCCGACTCCCAAAAGGCACGACATACGTAAAGACCTCCCTCACGATCTATTTATTTTGTTATCTCCATATTGAAAGCAAGAGAGAGAGAGAGAGAGAGAGAGAAAGATTTGGCAACGCTCAAGGGTCATGTCCATGTAATCTTAAGAGCTCAAGGAAATCTGATGGCTGTAAGATCCATCCAGGATACAAACATATCTAAAATCTCACTGTTGTGTGTATGTGTGAGAAAGAGAGATGCCAATACCTAATTGCCACTCTCTATCTTTGTACTTTCAAGAGCTGGAGGAAAACTTGTGGCTACCAACTTTTCATCTTTTCTTTCCAAGACGAGTTATAAACCTACCTAAATTGCAGCTCCACAATCTATTTATTTTATCATCTACGTATGAGAGAGAGAGAGAGAGACTAACTAGCTAGCTCAAGCAAATCTTGAGGTCATAAACAAGAAAAGTTAAAGCCATAACAAAGTTGATGGAAGACTAACAATGAAAGGGACACCACACCGCCAGGAGATTCCAGTGGGCGGGATAGAAACATGTAGTACATCCACGACACAGGGGAGGAGGGTGGTTTCGAGGTGAGAAAGGTAGTAGCAGTGTTTAGAGGTGATCGTTGCATTCACAGAGATGCTACACAGATAGAGACCAGTCTTGCCTTGGACGTGTAGTGCGTAACTTGTTAGATCTCTCAGGTGTAGACTTGTGAGATGGCTTGCGAGATTAGAATGCTGTGTGCATCAAACAACAAGTCTACTACATTAGAATCCTCTAGT